>NW_026734452.1:0-300000 GCF_949786415.1 Peromyscus eremicus | reverse complement strand
ACTCTACTGTGTTTCCTATGTGGTCAAAACAGTGAGCTTGCTCAGAACAAAAGAACTGAGCTTCCTACACACACGGGCCATATCTCGTTCAACTCTGTTTAGGAAACTGACAACAACAGTAGCTACTCTTCAGTCCGATACACTGTACTTGCAGGGAACAGACGCGAGTGATATTTGCACTGTGTATGGCAATGAGACCACAATAGTGACTTTCCTTACCAGAAAACAACTCTTGCTCGTAGGGCCACAAAGTGCATGTGATTCAACGCCATTTAGGACTAGGAAACAAACGCTAGCTCGCCTTACAAGAAACACACTCTGCTTTTGAGAAAAGAGCACTCTTCTACTCTACTGTGTTTCCTATGGGGTCCAAACAGTGAGCTTTCTCAGAACAAAAGAACTGTGCTTCCTACACACATGGACCATATCTAGTTAAACTCTGCTTAGGAAACTGTCAAGAACAATAGCTCCTATTCAGTCCAATAAACTGTACTTGCTGGGAACAGACGCGAGTGCTATTTGCACTGTGTATGGCATTTGGAGCACAATAGTGACTGTTCTTACCAGAAAACAACTCTTTCTCGTAGGACCAAAAACTGCATGTGACTCAACTCCATTTAGGACTGGGAAACAAACGCGAGCACGCCTTACAAGAAACACACTCTGCTTTAGAGAAAAGAGCACTCTTCTACTCTACAGTGTTTCCTATAGGGCCAGAACAGTGAACTTGCTCAGAACATAATAACTGTGCTTCCTACGCACACGGGCCATATCTAGTTCAACTCTGCTTAGGAAACTGACAAGAACAGTAGCTCCTCTTCAGTCCGATACACTGTACTTGCTGAGAACAGACTCGAGTGCTATTTGCACTGTGTATGGCAATTGGAGCACAATAGTGACTTGTCTTACCAGAAAACAACTCTTCCTCGTAGGACAAAAAACTGCATGTGACTCAACTCCATTTAGGACTGGGAAACAAACTCTAGCTCGCCTTACAAGAAACACACTCTGCTTTTGAGAAAAGAGCACTCATCTACTCTACTGTGTTTCCTATAGGGCCAAACAATGAGGTTGCTCAGAACAAATGAACTGTGCTTCCTAGACACACGGGCCATATCTAGTTCAACTCTGCTTAGGAAACTGAGAAGAATAGTAGCTCCTCTTCAGTCCAATACACTGTACTTGCTGGGAACAGACGGGAGTGCTATTTGCACTGTGTATGGCAATGGGAGCGATATAGTGACTTTCCTTACCAGAAAACAACCCTTGCTCATAAGACCAGAAACTGCATGTGATTCAACACTATTTATAACTGGGAAACAAACGCTAGCTCGCATTGAATGAAACACGCTCTGCTTTAGAGAAAAGAGCACTCTTCTACTCTACTGTGTTTCCTATAGGGCCAGAACAGTGAGCTTGCTCAGAACATAAGATCTGTGCTTCCTACACACACGGGCCATATCTAGTTCAACTCTGCTTAGGAAACTGACAAGAACAGTAGCTCCTCTTCAGTCCGATACACTGTACCTGCTGGGAACAGACGAGAGTGCTCTTAGCACTGTGTATGGCAATGGGAACACAATAGTTACTTTCCTTACCAGAAAACAACTCTTGCTCATAGGAGCAGAAACTGCATGTGATTCAACTCCATTTAGGACTGGGAAAAAAAACACTAGCTCGCCTTACAAGAAACACACTCTGCTTTTGAGAAAAGAGCACCCTTTTACTCTCCTGTGTTTCCTATAGGGCCAGAACAGTGAACTTGCTCAGAACAAATGAACTGTGCTTCCTACACTCACGGGCCACATCTAATTCAACACTGCTTAGGAAACTGACAAGAACAGTAGCTCCTCTTCAGTCCAATACACTGTACTTGCTGGGAACAGAAGTGAGTGCTATTTGCACTGTGTATGGCAATGGGAGCACAATAGTGACTTTCCTTAACAGAAAACAACTCTTGCTCATAGGACCAGAAACTGCATGGGATTCAACTCCATTTAGGAATGGGAAACAAACGGTAGCTCGCCTTACAAGAAATACACTCTGCTTTTGAGAAAAGAGCACTCTTCTACTCTACTGTGTTTCCTATGGGGTCCGAACAGTGAGCTTGCTCAGAACAAAAGAACTGTGCTTCCTACACACACGGCCATATCTATTTCAATTCATCTTAGGAACCTGACAAGAACAGTAGTTCCTCTTCAGTCCAATACACTGTACTTTCTGGAAATAGACGCCAGTGCTATTTGTCCTGTGTATGGCAATGGCAGCGCAATAGTGAGTCTTCTTACCATAAAACAACTCTTGCTCGTAGGACCAGAAACTGCATGTGATTCAACTCCATTTAGCACTATGAAACAAACGCTATCTCGCCTTACAAGAAACACACTCTGCTTTAGAGAAAAGAGCACTCTTCTACTCTACTGTGTTTCCTAGAGGGCCAGAACAGTGAGTTTGCTCAGAACAAAAGAACTGTGCTTCCTACACACGGGCCATCTAGTTCAACTCTGCTTAGGAAACTGACAAGAACAGTAGCTCCTATGCAGTCCAATACACTGTACTTGCTGGGAACAGACGCGAGTGCTATTTGCACTGTGCATGGCAATGAGAACACAATAGTGACTTTCCTTACCAGAAAACAACTCTTGCTCATAGGACCACAAACTGCATGTGATTCAACGCCATTTAGGACTGGGAAACAAATGCTAGCTCGCCTTACAAAAACACACTCTGCTTTTGCGAAAAGAGCTCTCTTCTACTCTACTGTGTTTCCTATAGGGCCAGAACAGTGAGCTTGCTCAGATCAAATGAACTGTGCTTCCTAGACACACGGGCCATATCTACTTCAACTCTGCTTAGGAAACTGAGAAGAACAGTAGCTCCTCTTCAGTCCAATACACTGTAATTTTTGGGAACAGAAGGGAGTGCTATTTGCACTGTGTATGGCAATGGGAGCGCAACAGTGACTTTCCTTACCAGAAAACAACTCTTGCTCGTAGGACCAGAAACTGCATGTGATTCAACTCCATTTAGGACTGGGAAACAAACGCTAGCTCGCCTTACAAGAAACACACTCTGCTTTTGAGAAAAGAGCACTCCTTTCTACTGTGTTTCCTATGGGGTCCGAACAGTGAGCTTGCTCAGAACAAAAGAACTGTGCTTCCTACACACATGAACCATATCTAGTTCAACTCTGCTTAGGGAACTGACAAGAACAGTAGCTCCTCTTCAGTCCAATACACTGTACTTGCTGGGAACAGACGCTAGTGCTATTTGCACTGTGTATGGCAATAAGAGCACAATAGTGACTTTCCTCACCAGAAAACATCTCTTTTTCATAGGACCAGAAACTGCATGTGATTCAACTCCATTTAGGACTGGGAAACAAACGCTAGCTTGCCTTACAAAAAACACACTCTGCTTTTGAGAAAAGAGCACTCTTCTCCTCTACTGTGTTTCCTATGGGGTCCGAAAAGTGAGCTTGCTCAGAACAAAAGAACTGTGCTTCCTACACACACGGCCATATCTAGTTCAATTCTGCTTAGGAACCTGACAAGAACAGTAGATCCTCTTCAGTCCAATACACTGTACTTGCTGCGATCACACGCCAGTGCTATTTGTCCTGTGTATGGCAATGGCAGCGCAATAGTGACTCTTCTTACCAGAAAACAACTCTTGCTCGTAGTACCAGAAACTGCATGGGTTTCAACTCCATTTAGGACTGCGAAACAAACGCTAGGTCGCCTTAAAAGAAACACACTCTACTTTAGAGAAAAGAGCACTCTTCTACTCTACTGTGTTTCCTATAGGGTCCAAACAGTGAGCTTGCTCAGAACAAAAGAACTGTGCTTCTTACACACACGGATAATATCTAGTTCAACTCTGCATATTAAACTGACAAGAACAGTAGCACCTATTGAGTGCAATACACTGTACTTGCTGGGAACAGACGCGAGTGCTATTTGCACTCTGTATGGCAATGGGAGCACAATGTGACTTTCCTTACCAGAAAACAACTCTTGTTCGTAGGACCAGAAACTGCATGGGATTCAACTCCATTGAGGACTAGGAAACAAACACTAGCTCGCCTTTCAAGAAACACAATCTGCTTTAGATAAAAGAGCACTCATCTACTCTACTGTGTTTCCTATAGGGCCAGAACAGTGAGCTTGATCAGAACATAAGAAATGTGCTTCCTACACACAAGGGACATATCTAGTACAACTCTGCTTAGGAAACTGACAAGAACAGTAGCTCCTCTTCAGTCCGATACACTGTAATTCCTGGGAACAGACGCGAGTGCTATTTGTACTGTGTATGGCAATGGGAGCGCAATAGTGACTTTCCTTACCAGAAAACAGCTCTTGCTCGTAGGACCAGAAACTGAATGTGATTCAACTCCACTTAGGACTGGGAAACAAACGCTAGCTCGCCTTACAAGAATCACATTCTGCTTTTGAGAAAAGAGCACTCTTCTACTCTACGGTGTTTCCTATGGGGTCCGAACAGTGAGCTTGCTCAGAAGAAAAGAACTGTGCTTCCTACACACCCGTCCATATCTAGTTCAATTCTGCTTAGGAACCTGACAAGAACAGTAGATCCTATTCAGTCCAATACACTGTACTTGCTGGGAACAGACGCATGTGCTATTGGTCCTGTGTATGGCAATGGCAGCGCAATAGTGACTCTTCTTACCAGAAAACCACTCTTGCTCGTAGGACCAGTAACTGCATGTGATTCCACACCATTTAGGACTGGGAAACAAACGCTAGCTCGCCTTACAAGAAACACACTCTGCTTTTGAGAAAAGAGCACTCTTCTACTCTAATGTGTTTAATATGGGGTCCAAACAGTGAGCTTGCTCAGAACAAAAGAACTGTGCTTCCTACACACACGGAACATATCTAGTTAAACTCTGCTTAGGAAACTGACAAGAACAGTAGCTCCTCTTCAGTCCGATACACTGTACTTGCTGGGAACAGACACGAGTGCTATTTGGACTGTGTATGGCAATGGGAGCGCTATAGTGACTTTCCTTACCAGAAAACAACTCTTGCTCGTAGGACCAGAAACTGCATGTGATTCAACTCCATTTAGGAATGGGAAACAAATGGTAGCTTGCCTTACAAGAAACACACTCTGCTTTTGAGAAAAGAGCACTCTTCTACTCTACTGTGTTTCCTATGGGGTCCGAACAGTGAGGTTGCTCAGAACAAAAGAACTGTGCTTCCTACACACACGGCCATATCTATTTCAATTCTGCTTAAAAACCTGACAAGAACAGTAGATCCTCTTCAGTCCAATACACTGTACTTGCTGGGAACAGACGCATGTGCTATTTGTCCTGTGTATGGCAATGGCAGCGCAATAGTGACTCTTCTTACCATAAAACAACTCTTGATCATAGGACCAGAAACTGCATGTGATTCAACTCCATTTAGGACTGGGAAACAAACGCTAGCTCGCCTTACAAGAAACACACTCTGCTTTAGAGAAAAGAGAACTCTTCTACTCTACTGTGTTTCCCGTAGGGCCAGAAGAGTGAGCTTGCTCAGAACAAAAGAACTGTGCTTCATACACACGGGCCATATCTAGTTCAACTCTGCTTAGGAAACTGACAAGAACAGTAGTTCCTATTCAGTCCATTACACTGTACTTGCTGGGAACAGACCCGAGTGCTATTTGCAATGTGTATGGCATTTGGAGCGCAATAGTGGCTCTTCTTACCAGAAAACAACTCTTGCTTGTATTACCAAAAACTGCCTGTGACTCAACTCCATTTAGGACTGGGAAACAAACGCGAGCTTGCCTTACAAGAAACACACTCTGCTTTAGAGAAAAGAGCACTCTTCTACTCTACTGTGTTTCCTATAGGGCCAGAACATTGAGCTTGCTCAGAACATAAGAACTGTGCTTCCTAGACACACGGGACATATCTAGTTCAACTCTGCTTAGGAAACTGACAAGAACAGTAGCTCCTCTTCACTCCAATACACTGTACTTGCTGGGAACAGACGCGAGTTCTATTTGCACTGTGTATGACAATGGGAGCACAATAGTGACTTTCCTTACCAGAAAACAACTCTTGCTCTTAGGACCAGAAACTGCGTGGGATTCAACTCCATTTAGGACTGGGAAACAAATGCTAGCTTGCCTTACAAGAAACACACTCTGCTTTAGAGAAAAGAGCACTCTTCTACTCTACTGTTTTTCCTATAGGGTCCAAACAGTGAGCTTGCTCAGAACAAAAGAACTGTGCTTCCTACACACACGGACCATATGTAGTTCAACTCTGCTTAGGAAACTGACAAGAACAGTAGCTCCTCTTCAGTCCAATACACTGTACTTACTGGGAACAAACGCGAGTGCTATTTGCACTGTGTATGGCAATGAGAACGCAATAGTGACTTTCCTTACCAGAAAACAACTCTTGCTCGTAGGACCAGAAACTTCATGTGATTCAACTCCATTTAGGACTGGGAAACAAACGCTAGCTCGCCTTAAAAGAAACACACTCTTCTTTAGAGGAAAGAGCACTCTTCTACTCTACTGTGTTTCCTATGGGGCCCAAAAACAGTGACCTTGCTCAGAACATAATAACTGTGCTTCCTAGACACATGGGCCATATCTAGTTCAACTCTGCTTAGGAAACTGAGAACAGTAGCTCCTCTTCACTTCAATACACTGTACTTGCTGGGAACAGACGCGAGTGCTATTTGCACTGTGTATGGCAATGGGAGCACAATGTGACTTTCCTTACCAGAAAACAACTCTTGTTCGTAGGACCAGAAACTGCATGTGATTCAACTCCATTTAGGACTAGGAAACAAACGCTAGCTCGCCTTACAAGAAACACACTCTGCTTTAGATAAAAGAGCACTCATCTACTCTACTGTGTTTCCTATAGGGCCAGAACATTGAGCTTGCTCAGAACATAAGAACTGTGCTTCCTACACACACGGGCCATATCTAGTTCAACTCTGCTTAGGAAACTGACAAGAACAGTAGCTCCTTTTCAGTCCGATACACTGTAATTCCTGGGAACAGACGCGAGTGCTATTTGTACTGTGTATGGCAATGGGAGCGCAATAGTGACTTTCCTTACCAGAAAACAACTCTTGCTGGTAGTACCAAAAACTGCCTGTGACTCAACTCCATTTAGGACTGGGAAACAAACGCGAGCTCGCCTTACAAGAAACACACTCTGCTTTAGAGAAAAGAGCACTCTTCTACTCTACTGTGTTTCCTATATGGCAAGAACATTGTGCTTGCTCAGAACATAATAACTGTGCTTCCGAGACACACGGTACATATCTAGTTCAACTCTGCTTAGGAAACTGAGAAGAACAGTAGCTCCTCTTCACTCCAATGCACTGTACTTGCTGGGAACAGACGCGAGTTCTATTTGCACTGTGTATGGCAATGGGAGCACAATTGTGACTTTCCTTACCAGAAAACAACCCTTGATCTTAGGACCAGAAACTGCATGGGATTCAACTCCATTTAGGACTGGGAAACAAAAGCTAGCTTGCCTTACAAGAAACACTCTCTGCTTTAGAGAAAAGAGCACTCTTCTACTCTACTGTTTTTCCTATGGGGTCCAAACAATGAGCTTGCTCAGAACAAAAGAACTGTGCTTCCTACACACACGGACCATATGTAGTTCAACTCTGCTTAGGAAACTGACAAGAACAGTAGCTCCTCTTCAGTCCAATACACTGTACTTGATGGGAACATACGCGAGTGCTATTTGCACTGTGTATGGCAATGAGAACGCAATAGTGACTTTCCTTACCAGAAAACAACTCTTGCTCGTAGGACCACAAACTGCATGTGATTCAACGCAATTTAGGACTGGGAAACAAATGCTAGCTCACCTTACAAAAACACACTCTGCTTTTGCGAAAAGAGCACTCTTCTACTCTACTGTGTTTCCTATAGGGCCAGAACAGTGAGCTTGCTCAGATCAAATTAACTGTGCTTCCTAGACACACGGGCCTTATCTAGTTCAACTCTGCATAGGAAACTGACAAGAACAGTAGCTCCTCTTCAGTCCAATACACTGTACTTGCTGGGAACAGACACGAGTGCTATTTGCACTGTGTATGGCAATGAGAACACAATAGTGACTTTCCTTACCAGAAAACAACTCTTGCTCGTAGGACCACAAACTGCATGTGATTCAACGCCATTTAGGACTGGGAAACAAATGCTAGCTCGCCTTACAAGAAAAACACTCTGCTTTAGAGAAAAGAGCACTCTTTGACTCCACTGTGTTTCCTAGGGGTCCAAACAGTGAGCTTGCTCAGAACAAAAGAACTGTGCTTCCTAAACACACGGACCATATCTAGTTCAACTCTGCTTAGGAAACTGACAAGAACAGTAGCTCCTCCTTAGTCCGATACACTGTAATTGCTGGGAACAGACGCGAGTGCTATTTGCACTGTGTATGGCAATGGGAGCGCAATAGTGACTTTCCTTACCAGAAAACATCTCTTGCTCGTAGGACCAGAAACTGCATGTGATTCAAGTCCATTTAGGACTGGGAAACAAACGCTAGCTTGCCTTACAAAAAACACACTCTGCTTTTGAGAAATGAGCACTCTTCTCCTCTACTGTGTTTCCTATGGGGTCCGAACAGTGAGCTTGCTCAGAACAAAAGAACTGTGCTTCCTACACACACGGCCATATCTAGTTCAATTCTGCTTAGGAACCTGACAAGAACAGTAGATCCTCTTCAGTCCAATACACTGTACTTGCTGCGATCAGACGCCAGTGCTATTTGTCCTGTGTATGGCAATGTCAGCGCAATAGTGACTCTTCTTACCAGAAAACAACTCTTGCTCGTAGGACCACAAACTGCATGTGATTCAACGCCGTTTAGGACTGGGAAACAAATGCTAGCTAGCCTTACAAAAACACACTCTGCTTTTGCGAAAAGAGCACTCTTCTACTCTACTGTGTTTCCTATAGGACCAGAACATTGAGCTTGCTCAGATCAAATGAACTGTGCTTCCTAGACACATGGACCTTATCTAGTTCAACTCTGCTTACCAAACTGAGAAGAACAGTAGCTCCTCTTCAGTCCAATACACTGTAAGTGCTGGGAACAGACGGGAGTGCTATTTGCACTGTGTATGGCAATGGGAGCACAATGTGACTTTCCTTACCAGAAAACAACTCTTGTTTGTAGGACCAGAAACTGCATGTGATTCAACTCCATTTAAGACTAGGAAACAAACGCTAGCTCGCCTTACAAGAAACACACTCTTCTTTAGATAAAAGAGCACTCATCTACTCTACTGTGTTTCCTATAGGGCCAGAACAGTTAGCTTGCTCAGAACATAGGAACTGTGCTTCCTACACACACGGGCCATATCTAGTTCAACTCTGCTTAGGAAACTGACAAGAACAGTAGCTCCTCTTCAGTCCGATACACTGTACTTGCTGGGAACAGACTCGAGTGCTATTTGTACTGTGTATGGCAATGGGAGCGCAATAGTGACTTTCCTTACCAGAAAACAACTCTTGCTCGTAGGACCAGAAACTTCATGTGATTCAACTACATTTAGGACTGGGAAACAAACGCTAGGTCGCCTTACAAGAAACACACTCTGCTTTAGAGAAAAGAGCACTCTTCTACTCTAATGTGTTTAATATGGGGTCCAAACAGTGAGCTTGCTCAGAACAAAAGAACTGTGCTTCCTACACACACGGAACATATCTAGTTAAACTCTGCTTAGGAAACTGACAAGAACAGTAGCTCCTCTTCAGTCCGATACACTGTACTTGCTGGGAACAGACACGAGTGCTATTTGGACTGTGTATGGCAATGGGAGCGCTATAGTGACTTTCCTTACCAGAAAACAACTCTTGCTCGTAGGACCAGAAACTGCATGTGATTCAACTCCATTTAGGAATGGGAAACAAATGGTAGCTTGCCTTACAAGAAACACACTCTGCTTTTGAGAAAAGAGCACTCTTCTACTCTACTGTGTTTCCTATGGGGTCCGAACAGTGAGGTTGCTCAGAACAAAAGAACTGTGCTTCCTACACACACGGCCATATCTATTTCAATTCTGCTTAAAAACCTGACAAGAACAGTAGATCCTCTTCAGTCCAATACACTGTACTTGCTGGGAACAGACGCATGTGCTATTTGTCCTGTGTATGGCAATGGCAGCGCAATAGTGACTCTTCTTACCATAAAACAACTCTTGATCATAGGACCAGAAACTGCATGTGATTCAACTCCATTTAGGACTGGGAAACAAACGCTAGCTCGCCTTACAAGAAACACACTCTGCTTTAGAGAAAAGAGAACTCTTCTACTCTACTGTGTTTCCCGTAGGGCCAGAAGAGTGAGCTTGCTCAGAACAAAAGAACTGTGCTTCATACACACGGGCCATATCTAGTTCAACTCTGCTTAGGAAACTGACAAGAACAGTAGTTCCTATTCAGTCCATTACACTGTACTTGCTGGGAACAGACCCGAGTGCTATTTGCAATGTGTATGGCATTTGGAGCGCAATAGTGGCTCTTCTTACCAGAAAACAACTCTTGCTTGTATTACCAAAAACTGCCTGTGACTCAACTCCATTTAGGACTGGGAAACAAACGCGAGCTTGCCTTACAAGAAACACACTCTGCTTTAGAGAAAAGAGCACTCTTCTACTCTACTGTGTTTCCTATAGGGCCAGAACATTGAGCTTGCTCAGAACATAAGAACTGTGCTTCCTAGACACACGGGACATATCTAGTTCAACTCTGCTTAGGAAACTGACAAGAACAGTAGCTCCTCTTCACTCCAATACACTGTACTTGCTGGGAACAGACGCGAGTTCTATTTGCACTGTGTATGACAATGGGAGCACAATAGTGACTTTCCTTACCAGAAAACAACTCTTGCTCTTAGGACCAGAAACTGCGTGGGATTCAACTCCATTTAGGACTGGGAAACAAATGCTAGCTTGCCTTACAAGAAACACACTCTGCTTTAGAGAAAAGAGCACTCTTCTACTCTACTGTTTTTCCTATGGGGTCCAAACAGTGAGCTTGCTCAGAACAAAAGAACTGTGCTTCCTACACACACGGACCATATGTAGTTCAACTCTGCTTAGGAAACTGACAAGAACAGTAGCTCCTCTTCAGTCCAATACACTGTACTTACTGGGAACAAACGCGAGTGCTATTTGCACTGTGTATGGCAATGAGAACGCAATAGTGACTTTCCTTACCAGAAAACAACTCTTGCTCGTAGGACCAGAAACTTCATGTGATTCAACTCCATTTAGGACTGGGAAACAAACGCTAGCTCGCCTTAAAAGAAACACACTCTTCTTTAGAGGAAAGAGCACTCTTCTACTCTACTGTGTTTCCTATGGGGCCCAAAAACAGTGACCTTGCTCAGAACATAATAACTGTGCTTCCTAGACACATGGGCCATATCTAGTTCAACTCTGCTTAGGAAACTGAGAACAGTAGCTCCTCTTCACTTCAATACACTGTACTTGCTGGGAACAGACGCGAGTGCTATTTGCACTGTGTATGGCAATGGGAGCACAATGTGACTTTCCTTACCAGAAAACAACTCTTGTTCGTAGGACCAGAAACTGCATGTGATTCAACTCCATTTAGGACTAGGAAACAAACGCTAGCTCGCCTTACAAGAAACACACTCTGCTTTAGATAAAAGAGCACTCATCTACTCTACTGTGTTTCCTATAGGGCCAGAACATTGAGCTTGCTCAGAACATAAGAACTGTGCTTCCTACACACACGGGCCATATCTAGTTCAACTCTGCTTAGGAAACTGACAAGAACAGTAGCTCCTTTTCAGTCCGATACACTGTAATTCCTGGGAACAGACGCGAGTGCTATTTGTACTGTGTATGGCAATGGGAGCGCAATAGTGACTTTCCTTACCAGAAAACAACTCTTGCTGGTAGTACCAAAAACTGCCTGTGACTCAACTCCATTTAGGACTGGGAAACAAACGCGAGCTCGCCTTACAAGAAACACACTCTGCTTTAGAGAAAAGAGCACTCTTCTACTCTACTGTGTTTCCTATATGGCAAGAACATTGTGCTTGCTCAGAACATAATAACTGTGCTTCCGAGACACACGGTACATATCTAGTTCAACTCTGCTTAGGAAACTGAGAAGAACAGTAGCTCCTCTTCACTCCAATGCACTGTACTTGCTGGGAACAGACGCGAGTTCTATTTGCACTGTGTATGGCAATGGGAGCACAATTGTGACTTTCCTTACCAGAAAACAACCCTTGCTCTTAGGACCAGAAACTGCATGGGATTCAACTCCATTTAGGACTGGGAAACAAAAGCTAGCTTGCCTTACAAGAAACACTCTCTGCTTTAGAGAAAAGAGCACTCTTCTACTCTACTGTTTTTCCTATGGGGTCCAAACAATGAGCTTGCTCAGAACAAAAGAACTGTGCTTCCTACACACACGGACCATATGTAGTTCAACTCTGCTTAGGAAACTGACAAGAACAGTAGCTCCTCTTCAGTCCAATACACTGTACTTGATGGGAACATACGCGAGTGCTATTTGCACTGTGTATGGCAATGAGAACGCAATAGTGACTTTCCTTACCAGAAAACAACTCTTGCTCGTAGGACCACAAACTGCATGTGATTCAACGCAATTTAGGACTGGGAAACAAATGCTAGCTCACCTTACAAAAACACACTCTGCTTTTGCGAAAAGAGCACTCTTCTACTCTACTGTGTTTCCTATAGGGCCAGAACAGTGAGCTTGCTCAGATCAAATTAACTGTGCTTCCTAGACACACGGGCCTTATCTAGTTCAACTCTGCATAGGAAACTGACAAGAACAGTAGCTCCTCTTCAGTCCAATACACTGTACTTGCTGGGAACAGACGCGAGTGCTATTTGCACTGTGTATGGCAATGAGAACACAATAGTGACTTTCCTTACCAGAAAACAACTCTTGCTCGTAGGACCACAAACTGCATGTGATTCAACGCCATTTAGGACTGGGAAACAAATGCTAGCTCGCCTTACAAGAAAAACACTCTGCTTTAGAGAAAAGAGCACTCTTTGACTCCACTGTGTTTCCTAGGGGTCCAAACAGTGAGCTTGCTCAGAACAAAAGAACTGTGCTTCCTAAACACACGGACCATATCTAGTTCAACTCTGCTTAGGAAACTGACAAGAACAGTAGCTCCTCTTTAGTCCGATACACTGTAATTGCTGGGAACAGACGCGAGTGCTATTTGCACTGTGTATGGCAATGGGAGCGCAATAGTGACTTTCCTTACCAGAAAACATCTCTTGCTCGTAGGACCAGAAACTGCATGTGATTCAAGTCCATTTAGGACTGGGAAACAAACGCTAGCTTGCCTTACAAAAAACACACTCTGCTTTTGAGAAATGAGCACTCTTCTCCTCTACTGTGTTTCCTATGGGGTCCGAACAGTGAGCTTGCTCAGAACAAAAGAACTGTGCTTCCTACACACACGGCCATATCTAGTTCAATTCTGCTTAGGAACCTGACAAGAACAGTAGATCCTCTTCAGTCCAATACACTGTACTTGCTGCGATCAGACGCCAGTGCTATTTGTCCTGTGTATGGCAATGTCAGCGCAATAGTGACTCTTCTTACCAGAAAACAACTCTTGCTCGTAGGACCACAAACTGCATGTGATTCAACGCCGTTTAGGACTGGGAAACAAATGCTAGCTAGCCTTACAAAAACACACTCTGCTTTTGCGAAAAGAGCACTCTTCTACTCTACTGTGTTTCCTATAGGACCAGAACATTGAGCTTGCTCAGATCAAATGAACTGTGCTTCCTAGACACATGGACCTTATCTAGTTCAACTCTGCTTACCAAACTGAGAAGAACAGTAGCTCCTCTTCAGTCCAATACACTGTAAGTGCTGGGAACAGACGGGAGTGCTATTTGCACTGTGTATGGCAATGGGAGCACAATGTGACTTTCCTTACCAGAAAACAACTCTTGTTTGTAGGACCAGAAACTGCATGTGATTCAACTCCATTTAAGACTAGGAAACAAACGCTAGCTCGCCTTACAAGAAACACACTCTTCTTTAGATAAAAGAGCACTCATCTACTCTACTGTGTTTCCTATAGGGCCAGAACAGTGAGCTTGCTCAGAACATAGGAACTGTGCTTCCCACACACACGGGCCATATCTAGTTCAACTCTGCTTAGGAAACTGACAAGAACAGTAGCTCCTCTTCAGTCCGATACACTGTACTTGCTGGGAACAGACTCGAGTGCTATTTGTACTGTGTATGGCAATGGGAGCGCAATAGTGACTTTCCTTACCAGAAAACAACTCTTGCTCGTAGGACCAGAAACTTCATGTGATTCAACTACATTTAGGACTGGGAAACAAACGCTAGGTCGCCTTACAAGAAACACACTCTGCTTTAGAGAAAAGAGCACTCTTCTACTCTAATGTGTTTAATATGGGGTCCAAACAGTGAGCTTGCTCAGAACAAAAGAACTGTGCTTCCTACACACACGGAACATATCTAGTTAAACTCTGCTTAGGAAACTGACAAGAACAGTAGCTCCTCTTCAGTCCGATACACTGTACTTGCTGGGAACAGACATGAGTGCTATTTGCACTGTGTATGGCAATGGGAGCGCTATAGTGACTCTTCTTACCATAAAACAACTCTTGCTCGTAGGACCAGAAACTGCATGTGATTCCACTCCATTTAGGACTAGGAAACAAACGCTAGCTCGCCTTACAAGAAACACATTCTTCTTTAGATAAAAGAGCACTCATCTACTCTACTGTGTTTCCTATTGGGCCAGAACAGTGAGCTTGCTCAGAACATAAGAACTGTGCTTCCTACACACACGGGCCATATCTAGTTCAACTCTGCTTAGGAAACTGACAAGAACAGTAGCTCCTCTTCAGTCCGATACACTGTACTTGCTGGGAACAGACGCGAGTGCTATTTGTACTGTGTATGGCAATGGGAGCGCAATAGTGACTTTCCTTACCAGAAAACAACTCTTGCTCATAGGACCAGAAACTGCATGTGATTCAACTCCATTTAGGACTGGGAAACAAACGCTAGCTCGCCTTACAAGAAACACACTCTGATTTTGAGAAAAGAGCACTCTTCTACTCTACTGTGTTTCCTATGGAGTCTGAACAGTGAGCTTGCTCAGAAAAAAAGAACTGTGCTTCCTACACACCCGGCCATATCTAGTTCAATTCTGCTTAGGAACCTGACAAGAACAGTAGATCCTATTCAGTCCAATACACTGTACTTGCTGGGAACAGACGCATGTGCTATTGGTCCTGTGTATGGCAATGGGAGCGCAATAGTGACTATTCTTACCATAAAACAACTCATGCTCGTAGGACCAGAAACTACATGTGATTCCACTCCATTTAGGACTGGGAAACAAACGCTAGCTTGCCTTACAAGAAACACACTCTGCTTTAGAGAAAAGAGCACTCTTCTACTCTACTGTGTTTCCTATGGGGTCCAAACAGTGAGCTTGCTCAGAACAAAAGAACTGTGCTTCCTACACACACGGACCATATCTAGTTCAACTCTGCTTAGGAAACTGACAAGAACAGTAGCTCCTCTTCAGTCCGATACACTGTACTTGCTGGGAACAGTCGTGAGTGCTAATTCCACTGTGTATGGCAATGGGAGCGCTATAGTGACTTTCCTTACCAGAAAACAACTCTTGCTTGTAGGACCAGAAACTGCATGTGATTCAACTCCATTTAGGAATGGGAAACAAAGGGTAGCTTGCCTTACAAGAAACACACTCTGCTTTTGAGAAAAGAGCACTCTTCTACTCTACCTTGTTTCCTATGGGGTCCGAAGAGTGAGCTTGCTCAGAACAAAAGAACTGTGCTTCCTACACACACGGCCATATCTACTTCAATTCTGCTTAGGAACCTGACAAGAACAGTAGATCCTATTCAGTCCAATACACTGTACTTGCTGGGAACAGACGCATGAGCTATTGGTCCTGTGTATGGCAATGGGAGTGCAATAGTGACTATTCTTACCATAAAACAACTCATGCTCGTAGGACCAGAAACTGCATGTGATTCTACTCCATTTAGGACTGGGATACAAACGCTAGCTCGCCTTACAAGAAACACACTCTGCTTTAGAGGAATGAGCACTCTTCTACTCTACTGTGTTTCCTATGGGGTCCAAACAGTGAGTTTGCTCAGAACATAATAACTGTGCTTCCTAGACACATGGGCCATATCTAGTTCAACTCTGCTTAGGAAACTGAGAAGAACAGTAGCTCCTCTTGACTTCAATACACTTTACATGCTGGGAACAGACGCGAGTGCTATTTGCACTGTGTATGGCAATGGGAGCACAATGTGACTTTCCTTACCAGAAAACAACTCTTGTTCGTAGGACAAGAAACTGCATGTAATTCAACTCCATTTAGGACTAGAAAACAAACGCTAGCTTGCCTTACAAGAAACACACTCTGCTTTAGATAAAAGAGCACTCATCTACTCTACTGTGTTTCCTATAGGGCCAGAACAGTGAGCTTGCTAAGAACATAGGAACTGTGCTTCCTGCACACACGGGCCATATCTAGTTCAACTCTGCTTAGGAAACTGACAAGAACAGTAGCTCCTCTTCAGCCCGATACACTGTAATTCCTGGGAACAGACGCGAGTGCTATTTGTACTGTGTATGGCAAAGGGAGCGCAATAGTGTCTTTCCTTACCAGAAAACAACTCTTGCTCGTAGGACCAGAAACTGCATGTGATTCAACTCCATTTAGGACTGGGAAACAAACGCTAGCTCGCCTTACAAGAAACACACTCTGCTTTTGAGAAAAGAGCACTCTTCTTCTCTACTGTGTTTCTTCTGGGGTCCGAACAGTGAGCTTGCTCAGAACAAAAGAACTGTGCTTCCTACACACACGGCCATATCTAGTTCAATTCTGCTTAGGAACCTGACAAGAACAGTAGATCCTATTCAGTCCAATACACTGTATTTGCTGGGAACAGACGCCAGTGCTATTGGTCCTGTGTATGGAAATGGGAGAGCAATAGTGACTATTCTTACCATAAAACAACTCATGCTCGTAGGACCAGAAACTGCATGTGATTCAACTCCATTTAGGACTGGGATACAAACGCTAACTCGCCTTACAAGAAACACACTCTGCTTTAGAGGAAAGAGCACTCTTCTACTCTACTGTTTTTCCTATGGGGTCCAAACAGTGAGCTTGCTCAGAACAAAAGAACTGTGCTTTTTACACACACGGAGCATATCTAGTTCAACTCTGCTTAGGAAACTGACAAGAACAGTAGCTCCTCTTCAGTCCAATACACTGTACTTGCTGGGAACAGACGCGAGTGCTATTTGCACTGTGTATGGCATTTAGAGCGCAATAGTGACTCTTCTTACCAGAAAACAACTCTTGCTGGTAGTACCAAAAACTGCCTGTGACTCAACACCATTTAGGACTGGGAAACAAACGCGAGCTCGCTTTACAAGAAACACACTCTGCATTAGAGAAAAGAGCACTCCTCTACTCTACTGTGTTTCCTATAGGGCCAGAACATTGAGCTTGCTCAGAACATAATAACTGTGCTTTCTAGACACACAGGCCATATCTAGTTCAACTCTGCTTAGGAAACTGAGAAGAACAGTAGCTCCTCTTCACTCCAATACACTGTACTTGCTGGGAACAGACGCGAGTGCGATTTGCACTGTGAATGGCAATGGGAGCGCAATAGTGACTTTCCTTACCAGAAAACAACTCTTGCTCTTAGGACCCGAAACTGCATGGGATTCAACTCCATTTAGGACTGGGAAACAAAAGCTAGCTCGCCTTACAAGAAACACACTCTGCTTTAGAGAAAAGAGCACTCTTCTACTCTACTGTGTTTCTTATGGGGTCCAAACAGTGAGCTTGCTCAGAACAAAAGAACTGTGCTTCCTACACACACGGCCATATCTAGTTCAATTGTGCTTAGGAACCTGACAAGAACAGTAGATCCTATTCAGTCCAATACACTGTACTTGCTGGGAACAGACACATGAGCTATTGGTCCTGTGTGTGGCAATGGGAGCGCAATAGTGACTATTCTTACCATAAAACAACTCATGCTCGTAGGACCAGAAACTGCATGTGATTCAACTCCATTTAGGACTGGGATACAAACGCTAGCTCGCCTTACAAGAAACACACTCTGCTTTAGAGGAAAGAGCACTCTTCTACTCTACTGTGTTTCCGATGGGGTCCAAACAGTGAGCTTGCTCAGAACAAAAGAACTGTGCTTCCTACACATACGGAGCATATCTAGTTCATCTCTGCTTAGGAAACTGACAAGAACAGTAGCTCCTCTTCAGTCCAATACACTGTACTTGCTGGGAACAGACGCGAGTGCTATTTGCACTGTGTATGGCATTTAGAGCGCAATAGTGACTCTTCTTACCAGAAAACAACTCTTGCTGGTAGTACCAAAAACTGCCTGTGACTCAACACCATTTAGGACTGGGAAACAAACGCGAGCTCGCTTTACAAGAAACACACTCTGCATTAGAGAAAAGAGCACTCCTCTACTCTACTGTGTTTCCTATAGGGCCAGAACATTGAGCTTGCTCAGAACATAATAACTGTGCTTTCTAGACACACGGGCCATATCTAGTTCAACTCTGCTTAGGAAACTGAGAAGAACAGTAGCTCCTCTTCACTCCAATACACTGTACTTGCTGGGAACAGACGCGAGTGCGATTTGCACTGTGAATGGCAATGGGAGCGCAATAGTGACTTTCCTTACCAGAAAACAACTCTTGCTCTTAGGACCCGAAACTGCATGGGATTCAACTCCATTTAGGACTGGGAAACAAAAGCTAGCTCGCCTTACAAGAAACACACTCTGCTTTAGAGAAAAGAGCACTCTTCTACTCTACTGTGTTTCTTATGGGGTCCAAACAGTGAGCTTGCTCAGAACAAAAGAACTGTGCTTCCTACACACACGGCCATATCTAGTTCAATTGTGCTTAGGAACCTGACAAGAACAGTAGATCCTATTCAGTCCAATACACTGTACTTGCTGGGAACAGACACATGAGCTATTGGTCCTGTGTGTGGCAATGGGAGCGCAATAGTGACTATTCTTACCATAAAACAACTCATGCTCGTAGGACCAGAAACTGCATGTGATTCAACTCCATTTAGGACTGGGATACAAACGCTAGCTCGCCTTACAAGAAACACACTCTGCTTTAGAGGAAAGAGCACTCTTCTACTCTACTGTGTTTCCTATGGGGTCCAAACAGTGAGCTTGCTCAGAACAAAAGAACTGTGCTTCCTACACATACGGAGCATATCTAGTTCATCTCTGCTTAGGAAACTGACAAGAAAAGTAGCTCCTCTTCAGTCCAATACACTGTACTTGCTGGGAACAGACGCGAGTGCTATTTGCACTGTGTATGTCATTTAGAGCGCAATAGTGACTCTTCTTACCAGAACACAAGTCTTGCTGGTAGTACCAAAAACTGCCTGTGACTCAACTCCATTTAGGACTGGGAAACAAACGCGAGCTCGCCTTACAAGAAACACACTCTGCTTTAGAGAAAAGAGCACTCCTCTACTCTACTGTGTTTCCTATAGGGCCAGAACATTGAGCTTGCTCAGACCATAATAACTGTGCTTCCTAGACACACGGGCCATATCTAGTTCAACTCTGCTTAGGAAACTGAGAAGAACAGTAGCTCCTCTTCACTCCAATACACTGTACTTGCTGGGAACAGACGCGAGTGCGATTTGCACTGTGTATGGCAATGGGAGCACAATAGTGACTTTCCTTACCAGAAAACAACTCTTGCTCTTAGGACCAGAAACTGCATGGGATTCAACTCCATTTATGACTGGGAAACAAAAGCTAGCTCGCCTTACAAGAAACACACTCTGCTTTAGAGAAAAGAGCACTCTTCTATTCTACTGTGTTTCCTACGGGGTCCAAACAGTGAGCTTGCTCAGAACAAAAGAACTGTGCTTCCTACACACACGGCCATATCTAGTTCAATTCTGCTTAGGAACCTGACAAGAACAGTAGATCCTCTTCAGTCCAATACACTGTACTTGCTGCGATCAGACTCCAATGATATTTGCACTGTGTATGGCAATGAGAACGCAATAGTGACTTTCCTTACCAGAAAACAACTCTTGCTCGTAGGAATAGAAACTGCATGTGATTCAATGCCATTTAGGACTGGGAAACAAACGCTAGCTCGCATTACAAGAAACACACTCTGCTCTAGAGAAAAGAGCACTCTTCTATTCTACTGTGTTTCCTATGGGGTGCAAACAGTGAGCTTGCTCAGAACAAAAGAACTGTGCTTCCTACACACACGGATAATATCTAGTTCAACTCTGCTTAGGAAACTGACAAGAACAGTAGCTCCTCTTCAGTCCAATACACTGTACTTGCTGGGAACACACGCGAGTGCTATTTGCACTGTGTATGGCAATGGGAGCACAATGTGACTTTCCTTACCAGAAAACAACTCTTGTTCGTAGGACCAGAAACTGCATGTGATTCCACTCCATTTAGGACTGGGAAAAAAACGATAGCTTGCCTTACAAGAAACACACTCTGCTTTAGAGAAAAGAGCACTCATCTACTCTACTGTGTTTCCTATAGGGCCAGAACAGTGAGCTTGCTCAGAACATATGAACTGTGCTTCCTACACACACGGGCCATATCTAGTTCAACTCTGCTTAGGAAACTGGCAAGAACAGTAGCTCCTCTTCAGTCTGATACACTGTACTTGCTGGGAACAGACGCGAGTGCTATTTGCACTGTGTATGGCAATAGGAGTGCAATAGTGACTTTCCTTATCAGGAAACAACTCTTGCTCGTAGGACCAGAAACTGCATGTGATTCAACTCCATTTAGGACTGGAAAACAAACGCTAGCTTGCCTTACAAGAAACACACTCTGCTTTTGAGAAAAGAGCACTCTTCTACTCTACAGTGTTTCCTATGAGGTCCGAACAGTGAGCTTACTCAGAACAAAAGAACTGTGCTTCCTACACACATGGCCATATCTAGTTCAATTCTGCTTAGGAACCTGACAAGAACAGTAGATCCTCTTCAGTCCAATACACTGTACTTGCTGGGAGCAGACGCCAGTGCTATTTGTCCTGTGTATGGCAATGGGAGTGCAATAGTGACTCTTCTTACCATAAAACAACTCTTGCTCATAGGACCAGAAACTGCATGTGATTCAACTCAATTTAGGACTGGGAAACAAACGCTAGCTCGCCTTACAAGAAACACACTCTGCTTTAGAGAAAAGAGCACTCTTCTACTCTACAGTGTTTCCTATAGGGCCAGAACAGTGAGCTTGCTCAGAACAAAAGATCTGCGCTTCCTACACACGGGCAATGTCTAGTTCAACTCTGCTTAGGAAACTGACAAGAACAGTAGCTCCTATTCAGTCCAATACACTGTACTTGCTGGGAACAGTCGCGAGTGCTATTTGCACTGCGTATGGCATTTGGAGCGCAATAGTGACTCTTCTTACCAGAAAACAACTCTTGCTCCTACGACCAAAAACTGCCAGTGACTCAATTCTATTTAGGACTGGGAAACAAATGCGAGCTTGCCTTACAAGAAATACACTCTGCTTTAGAGAAAAGAGCACTCTTCAACTCTACTGTGTTTCCTATAGGGCCAGAACAGTGAGCTTGCTCAGAATATAATAACTGTGCTTCGTACACACACAGGCCATATCTATTTCAACTCTGCTTAGGAACCTGACAAGAACAGTAGATCCTCTTCAGTACAATACACTGTACTTGCTGGGAACAGACGCGAGTGCTATTTGCACTGTGTATGGCAATGAGAGCGCAATAGTGACTTTCCTTACCAGAAAACAACTCTTGCTCATAGGACTACAAACTGCATGTGATTCAACTCCATTTAGGACTGGGAAACAAATGCTAGCTCGCCTTACAAGAAACACACTCTGCTTTTGAGAAAAGAGCACTCTTCTACTCTACGGTGTTTCCTATGGGGTCCAAACAGTGAGCTTGCTCAGAACAAAAGAACTGTGCTTCCTACACACATGGACCATATCTAGTTCAACTCTGCTTAGGAATCTGACAAGAACAGTAGCTCCTGTTCAGTCCAATACACTGTACTTGCTGGGCACAGACGCGAGTGCTATTTGCACTGTGTATGGCAATTGGAGCACAATAGTGACTCTTCTTACCAGAAAACAACTCTTGCTCGTAGGACCAAAAACTGCATGTGACTCAACTCCATTTAGGACTGGGAAACAAATGCGAGCTCGCCTTACAAGAAACACACTCTGCTTTAGAGAAAAGAGCACTCTTCTACTCTACTGTTTTTCCAATAGGGCCAGAACAGTGAGCTTGCTTAGAACATAATAACTGTGCTTCCTACACACACCGGCCATATCTAGTTCAACTCTGCTTAGGAACCTGACAAGAACAGTAGATCCTCTTCAGTCCAATACACTGTACTTGCTGGGAACAGACGCGAGTGCTATTTGCACTGTGTATGGCAATGAGAGCGCAATAGTGACTTTCCTTACCAGAAAACAACTCTTGCTCATAGGACTACAAACTGCATGTGATACAACGCCATTTAGGACTGGGAAACAAACGCTAGCTCGCCTTACAAGAAACACACTCTGTTTTTGAGAAAAGAGCACTCTTGTACTATACGGTGTTTCCAATGTGGTCCGAACAGTGAGCTTGCTCAGAACAAAAGAACTGTGCTACCTACATACACGGCCATATGTACTTCAATTCTGCTTAGGAACCTGACAAGAACAGTAGATCCTCTTCAGTCCAATACACTGTACTTGCTGGGAACAGACAACAGTGCTATTTGTCCTGTGTATGGCAATGGCAGCGCAATAGTGGCTTTCCTTACCAGAAAACAACTCTTGCTCGTAGGACCAGAAACTGCATGTGATTCCACTCCATTTAGGACTGGGAAACAAACGCTTGCTCGCCTTATATGAAACACACTCTGCTTTTTAGAAAAGAACACTCTTCTACTCTACTGTGTTTCCTATGGGGTCTGAACAGTGAGCTTGCTCAGAACAAAAGAACTGTGCTTCCTACACACACGGCCATGTCCAGTTCAATTCTGCTTAGGAACCTGACAAGAACAGTAGATCCTCTTCAGTCCAATACACTGTACTTGCTGGGATCAGACGCCAGTGCTATTTGTCCTGTGTATGGCAAAGGCAGCGCAATAGTGTCTCTTCTTACCACAAAACAACTCTTGCTCCTAGGACCAGAAACTGCATGTGATTCAACTCCATTTAGGACTGGGAAACAAATGCTAGCTCGCTTTACAAAAAACACACTCTGCTTTAGAGAAAAGAGCACTCTTCTACTCTACTGTGTTTCCTATAGGGCCAGAACAGTGAGCTTGCTCAGAACAAAAGAACTGTGCTTCCTACACACGGGCCATATCTATTTCAACTCTGCTTAAGAAACTGACAAGAACAGTAGCTCCTATTCAGTCCAATACACTGTACTTGCTGGGAGCAGACGCGAGTGCTATTTGCACTGTGTATGGCATTTGGAGTGCAATAGTGACTCTTCTTACCAGAAAACAACTCTTGCTCGTAGGACCAAAAACTGCCTGTGACTCAACTCCATTTAGGACTGGGAAACAAACGCGAGCTCACCTTACAAGAAATACACTCTGCTTTAGAGAAAAGAGCACTCTTCTACTCTACTGTGTTTCCTATAGGGCCAGAACAGTGAGCTTGCTCAGAACATAATAACTGTGCTTCCTACACACACGGGCCATATCTAGTTCAACTCTGCTTAGGAACCTGACAAGAACAGCAGATCCTCTTCAGCCCAATACACTGTACTTGCTGGGAACAGACGCGAGTGCTATTTGCACTGTGTATGGCAATGGGAGCGCAATAGTGACTCTTCTTACCAGAAAACAACTCTTGCTCGTAGGACCAGAAACTGCATCGGATTCAACTTCGTTTCTGACTGGGAAACAAACACTAGCTAGCCTTACAAGAAACACACTCTGCTTTTGAGAAAAGAGCACTCATCTACTCTACTGTGTTTCCTAAAAGGCCAGAAGAGTGAGCTTGCTTAGAACAAAAGAACTGTGCTTCCTACACACACGGGCCATATCTAGTTCAACTCTGCTTAGGAAACTGACAAGAACAGTAGATCCTCCTCAGTCCAATACACTGTACATGCTGGGAACAGACACCCGTGCTATTTGCCCTGTGTATGACAATGTGAGCATAATTGTGACTCTTCTTACCAGAAAACAACTCTTGCTCGTAGGACCGGAAACTGCATGTGTTTCAACTCCATTTATGACTGGGAAACGAATGCTAGCTCGCCTTACAAGAAACACACTCTGCTTTTGAGAAAAGAGCACTCTTCTACTCTACTCTGTTTCCTATGGTGTCCGAACAGTGAGCTTGCTCAGAAAAGAAGAACTGTGCTTCCTACACACACGGGCCATATCTAGTTCAACTCCACTTAGGAAACTGACAAGAACAGTATCTCCTCTTCAGTCCAACACACTGTACTTGCTGGGAGCAGACACGAGTGCTATTTGCACTGTGTATGGCAATGGGAGCACAATAGTGACTCTTCTTACCAGAAAACAACTTTTGTCGTAGAACCAGAAACTGCATGGGATTCAACTTCGTTTCTGACTGGGAAACAAACACTAGCTAGCCTTACAAGAAACACACTCTGCTTTTGAGAAAAGAGCACTCTTCTACTCTACTGTGTTTCCTATAGGGCCAGAACAGTGAGCTTGCTCAGAACAATAGAACTGTGCTTCCTACACACACGGACCATATCTAGTTCAACTCTTCTTAGGAAACTGACAAGAACAGTAGCTCCTCTTCAGTCCAATACACTGTACGTGCTGGGAACAGACGCGAGTGCTATTTGCACTGTGTATGGCAAAGGGAGCACAATAGTGACTTTCCTTACCAGAAAACAACTCTTGCTTGTAGTACCAGAAACTGCATGTGATTCAAATCCATTTAGGACTGGGAAACAAACTCTAGCTCACCCTACAAGAAACACACTCTACTTTTGAGAAAAGAGCACTCTTCTACTCTACTGTGTTTCCTACAGGGCCAGAACAGTGAGCTTGCTCAGAACAAAAGAACTGTCCTGCCTACACACACGGGCCATATCTAGTTCAACTCTGCTTAGAAAACTGACAAGAACAGTAGCTCCTCTTCAGTCCAATACACTGTACTTGCTGGGAACAGACGCGAGTGCTATTTGCACTGTGTATGGCAAGGGAACGCAATAGTGACTCTTCTTACCAGAAAACAACTCTTGCTTGCAGGACCAGAAACTGCGTGGGATTCAACTCCGTTTCTGACTGGGAAACAAACACTAGCTATCCTTACAAGAAACACACTCTGCTTTTGAGAAAAGAGCACTCTTCTACTCTACTGTGTTTCCAATGGAGTCCGAACAGTGAGCTTGCTCAGAACAAAAGAACTGTGCTTACTACACACACGGGTCATATCTAGTTCAACTCTGCTTAGGAAACTGACAAGAACAGAAGCTCCTCTTCTTTCCAATACACTGTACTTGCTGGGAGCAGACGCGAGCGCTATTTGTACTGTGTGTGGCTAAGGGAGCACAATAGTGACTTTCCTTACCAGAAAACAACTCTTGCTCATAAGACCAAAACTGCATGTGATTCAACTCCATTTAGGACTGGGAAACAAACCCTAGCTCACCTTACAAGAAACACACTCTGCTTTTGAGAAAAGAGCACGCTTCTACTCTACTGTGTTTCCTATTGGGCCAGAACAGTGAGCTTGCTCAGAACAAAAGAACTGTGCTTCCTAAACACACGGGCCATATCTAGTTCAACTCTGCTCAGGAAACTGACAAGAACAGTAGACCCTCTTCAGTCCAATACACTGTACTTGCTGGGAACAGACGCCAGTGCTATTTGCACTGTGTATGGCAATTGGACCACAATAGTGACTCGTCTTACCAGAAAACAACTCTTGCTCATAGGACAAAAAACTGCATGTGACTCAACTCCATTTAGGACTGCGAAACAAACTCTAGCTCGCTTTACAAGAAACACACTCTGCTTTTGAGAAAAGAGCACCCTTCTACTCTACTGTGTTTCCTATAGGGCCAAAACAGTGAGCTTGCTCAGAAAAAAAGAACTGTGCTCCCTACACACACGGGCCATATCTAGTTCAACTCTGCTTAGGAAACTGACAAGAACAGTAGCTCCTCTTCAGTCCAATACACTGTACTTGCTGGGAACAGACGCGAGGGCTATTTGCACTGTGTATGGCAATGAGAGCGCAATAGTGACTTTCCTTATCAGAAAACAACTCTTGCTCGTAGGACCAGAAACTGCATGTGATTCAACTCCATTTAGGAATGGAAAACAAACGCTAGCTCGCCTTACAAGAAACACACTCTGCTTTTGAGAAAAAAGCACTCTTCTTCTCTACTTTGTTCCCTATGGGGTCCGAACATTGAGCTTGCTCAGAACAAAAAAACTGTGCTTCCTACACACACGGCCATATCTAGTTCAAGTCTGCTTAGGAATTTGACAAGAACAGTAGATCTTCTTCAGTCCAATACACTGTAATTGCTGCGAACAGACGCCAGTGCTATTTGTCCTGTGTATGGCAATGGCAGCACAATAGTGAGTCTTCTTACCAGAAAACAACTCTTGCTCGTAGTACGAAAAACTGCATGGGATTCAACTCCATTTAGGACTGCGAAACAAACGCTAGCTTGCCTTACAAGAAACACACTCTGCTTTAGAGAAAAGAGCACTCTTCTACTCTACTGTGTTTTCTATGGGTTCCAAACAGTGAGCTTGCTCAGAAAAAAAGAACTGTGCTTCCTACACACAGGGATCATATCTAGTTCAACTCTGCTTAGGAAACTGACAAGAACAGTAGCTCCTATTCAGTCCAATACACTGTACTTGCTGGGAACAGACGCGAGTGCTATTTGCACTGTGTATGGCATTTGGAGCGCAATAGTGACTCTTCTTACCAGAAAACAACTGTTGCTCGTAGGACCAAAAACTGCCTGTGACTCAATTCTATTTAGGACTGGAAAACAAATGCGAGCTCGCCTTACAAGAAATACACTCTACTTTAGAGAAAAGAGCACTCTTCAACTCTACTGTGTTTCCTATAGGGCCAGAACAGTGAGCTTGCTCAGAATATAATAACTGTGCTTCCTACACACACAGGCCATAACTATTTCAACTCTGCTTAGGAACCTGACAAGAACAGTAGATCCTCTTCAGTCCAATATACTGTTCTTGCTGGGAACAGACGCGAGTGTTATTTGCACTGTGTATGGCAATGGGAGCGCAATAGTGACTCTTTTTACCAGAAAACAACTCTTGCTCGTAGGACCAGAAACTGCGTGTGATTCAACTCTGTTTCTGACTGGGAAACAAACACTAGCTAGCCTTACAAGAAACACACTCTGCTTTTGAGAAATTAGCACTCGCCTACTCTACTGTGTTTCCTATGGGGTCCGAACAGTGAGTTGCTTAGAACAAAAGAACTGTGCTTCCTACACACATGGGCCATATCTAGTTCAACTCTGCTTCGGAAACTGACAAGAACAGTAGATCCTCCTCAGTCCAATACACTGTACATGCTGGGAACAGACACCCGTGCTATTTGCCCTGTGTATGACAATGGGAGCATAATTGTGACTCTTCTTACCAGAAAACAACTCTTGCTCGTAGGACCGGAAACTGCATGTGTTTCAACTCCATTTATGACTGGGAAACGAATGCTAGCTCGCCTTACAAGAAACACACTCTGCTTTTGAGAAAAGAGCACTCTTCTACTCTACTCTGTTTCCTATGGTGTCCGAACAGTGAGCTTGCTCAGAAAAGAAGAACTGTGCTTCCTACACACACGGGCCATATCTAGTTCAACTCCGCTTAGGAAACTGACAAGAACAGTATCTCCTCTTCAGTCCAATACACTGTACTTGCTGGGAGCAGACACGAGTGCTATTTGCACTGTGTATGGCAATGGGAGCACAATAGTGACTCTTCTTACCAGAAAACAACTTTTGTCGTAGAACCAGAAACTGCATGGGATTCAACTTCGTTTCTGACTGGGAAACAAACACTAGCTAGCCTTACAAGAAACACACTCTGCTTTTGAGAAAAGAGCACTCTTCTACTCTACTGTGTTTCCTATAGGGCCAGAACAGTGAGCTTGCTCAGAACAATAGAACTGTGCTTCCTACACACACGGACCATATCTAGTTCAACTCTTCTTAGGAAACTGACAAGAACAGTAGCTCCTCTTCAGTCCAATACACTGTACGTGCTGGGAACAGACGCGAGTGCTATTTGCACTGTGTATGGCAAAGGGAGCACAATAGTGACTTTCCTTACCAGAAAACAACTCTTGCTTGTAGTACCAGAAACTGCATGTGATTCAAATCCATTTAGGACTGGGAAACAAACTCTAGCTCACCCTACAAGAAACACACTCTACTTTTGAGAAAAGAGCACTCTTCTACTCTACTGTGTTTCCAATGGAGTCCGAACACTGAGCTTGCTCAGAACAAAAGAACTGTGCTTACTACACACACGGGTCATATCTAGTTCAACTCTGCTTAGAAAACTGACAAGAACAGAAGCTCCTCTTCTTTCCAATACACTGTACTTGCTGGGAGCAGACGCGAGCGCTATTTGTACTGTGTGTGGCTAAGGGAGCACAATAGTGACTTCCTTACCAGAAAACAACTCTTGCTCATAAGACCAAAACTGCATGTGATTCAACTCCATTTAGGACTGGGAAAAAAACCCTAGCTCACCTTACAAGAAACACACTCTGCTTTTGAGAAAAGAGCACGCTTCTACTCTACTGTGTTTCCTATAGGGCCAGAACAGTGAGCTTGCTCAGAACAAAAGAACTGTGCTTCCTAAACACACGGGCCATATCTAGTTCAACTCTGCTCAGGAAACTGACAAGAACAGTAGACCCTCTTCAGTCCAATACACTGTACTTGCTGGGAACAGACGCCAGTGCTATTTGCACTGTGTATGGCAATTGGACCACAATAGTGACTCGTCTTACCAGAAAACAACTCTTGCTCATAGGACAAAAAACTGCAAGTGACTCAACTCCATTTAGGACTGCGAAACAAACTCTAGCTCGCTTTACAAGAAACACACTCTGCTTTTGAGAAAAGAGCACCCTTCTACTCTACTGTGTTTCCTATAGGGCCAAAACAGTGAGCTTGCTCAGAAAAAAAGAACTGTGCTCCCTACACACACGGGCCATATCTAGTTCAACTCTGCTTAGGAAACTGACAAGAACAGTAGCTCCTCTTCAGTCCAATACACTGTACTTGCTGGGAACAGACGCGAGGGCTATTTGCACTGTGTATGGCAATGAGAGCGCAATAGTGACTTTCCTTATCAGAAAACAACTCTTGCTCGTAGGACCAGAAACTGCATGTGATTCAACTCCATTTAGGAATGGAAAACAAACGCTAGCTCGCCTTACAAGAAACACACTCTGCTTTTGAGAAAAAAGCACTCTTCTTCTCTACTTTGTTCCCTATGGGGTCCGAACATTGAGCTTGCTCAGAACAAAAAAACTGTGCTTCCTACACACACGGCCATATCTAGTTCAAGTCTGCTTAGGAATTTGACAAGAACAGTAGATCTTCTTCAGTCCAATACACTGTAATTGCTGCGAACAGACGCCAGTGCTATTTGTCCTGTGTATGGCAATGGCAGCACAATAGTGAGTCTTCTTACCAGAAAACAACTCTTGCTCGTAGTACAAAAACTGCATGGGATTCAACTCCATTTAGGACTGCGAAACAAACGCTAGCTTGCCTTACAAGAAACACACTCTGCTTTAGAGAAAAGAGCACTCTTCTACTCTACTGTGTTTCCTATGGGTTCCAAACAGTGAGCTTGCTCAGAAAAAAAGAACTGTGCTTCCTACACACAGGGATCATATCTAGTTCAACTCTGCTTAGGAAACTGACAAGAACAGTAGCTCCTATTCAGTCCAATACACTGTACTTGCTGGGAACAGACGCGAGTGCTATTTGCACTGTGTATGGCATTTGGAGCGCAATAGTGACTCTTCTTACCAGAAAACAACTGTTGCTCGTAGGACCAAAAACTGCCTGTGACTCAATTCTATTTAGGACTGGGAAACAAATGCGAGCTCGCCTTACAAGAAATACACTCTACTTTAGAGAAAAGAGCACTCTTCAACTCTACTGTGTTTCCTATAGGGCCAGAACAGTGAGCTTGCTCAGAATATAATAACTGTGCTTCCTACACACACAGGCCATAACTATTTCAACTCTGCTTAGGAACCTGACAAGAACAGTAGATCCTCTTCAGTCCAATACACTGTTCTTGCTGGGAACAGACGCGAGTGTTATTTGCACTGTGTATGGCAATGGGAGCGCAATAGTGACTCTTTTTACCAGAAAACAACTCTTGCTCGTAGGACCAGAAACTGCGTGTGATTCAACTCTGTTTCTGACTGGGAAACAAACACTAGCTAGCCTTACAAGAAACACACTCTGCTTTTGAGAAATTAGCACTCGCCTACTCTACTGTGTTTCCTATGGGGTCCGAACAGTGAGTTGCTTAGAACAAAAGAACTGTGCTTCCTACACACATGGGCCATATCTAGTTCAACTCTGCTTCGGAAACTGACAAGAACAGTAGCTCCTCTTCAGTCCAATACACTGTACTTGCTGGGAGCAGACGCGAGTGCTATTTGCACTGTGTATGGCAAAGGGAGCACCATAGTGACTTTCCTTACCAGAAAACAACTCTTGCTCGTAGTACCAGAAACTGCATGTGATTCAATTAAATGTAGGACTGGGAAACAAACGCTAGTTCCCCTTACAAGAAACACACTCTGCTTTTGAGAAAAGAGCACTCTTCTACTCTACTGTGTTTCCTAAAGGTCCAGAACAGTGAGCTTGCTCAGAACAAAAGAACTGTGCTTCCTACACACGGGCCATATCTAGTTCAACTCTGCTTAGGAAACTGACAAGAACAGTAGCTCCTATTCAGTCCAATACACTGTACTTGCTAGGAGCAGACGCGAGTGCTATTTGCACTGTGTATGGCAATGAGAGCGCAATAGTGACTCTTCTTACCAGAAAACAACTCTTGCTCGTAGGACCAGAAACTGCATGGGATTCAACTTCATTTCTCACTGGGAAACAAACACTAGCTAGCCTTACAAGAAACACACTCTGCTTTTGAGAAAAGAGCACTCTTCTACTCTACTGTGTTTCCTATAGGTTCAGAACAGTGAGCTTGCTCAGAACAAAAGAACTGTGCTTCCTACACACACGGGCCATATCTATTTCAACTCTGCATAGGAAACTGACAAGAACAGTAGCTCCTCTTCAGTCCAATACACTGTACTTGCTGGGAGCAGACGCGGGTGCTATTTGCCCTGTGTATGGCAATGGGAGCACCATAGTGACTTTCCTTACCAGAAAACAACTCTTGCTCTTAGTACCAAAAACTGCATGTGATTCAATTCCGTTTAGGACTGGGAAACAAACGCTAGCTCGCCTTACAAGAAAAACACTCTGCTTTTGAGAAAAGAGCACTCTTCTGCTCTACTGTGTTTCCTAAAGAGCCAGAACAGTGAGCTTGCTCAGAACAAAAGAACTGTGCTTCCTACACACACGGGCCATATCTAGTTCAACTCTGCTTTGGAAACTGACAAGAACAGTAGATCCTCTTCAGTCCAATACATTGTACATGCTGGGAACAAACGACAGTTCTATTTGCGCTGTGTATGACAATGGGAGCGTAATACTGACTCTTATTACCAGAAAACAACTCTTGCTTGTAGGACCAGAAACTGCATGTGATTCAACTCCATTTAGGACTGGGAAACAAACGCTAGCTCCCCTTACAAGAAACACACTCTGATTTTGAGAAAAGAGCATTCTTCTACTCTACTGTGTTTCCTAAAGGGCCAGAACAGTGAGCTTGCTCAGAACACAAGAACTGTGCTTCCTACACATGGGCCATATCTAGTTCAACTCTGCTTAGGAAACTGACAAGAACAGTAGCTCCTCTTCAGTCCAATACACTGTACTTGCTAGGAGCAGACCCGAGTGCTATTTGCACTGTGTATGGCCATGGGAGCGCAATAGTGACTCTTCTTACCAGAAAACAACTCTTGCTCGTAGGACCAGAAACTGCATGGGATTCAACTTCATTTCTCACTGGGAAACAAACACTAGCTAGCCTTACAAGAAACACACTCTGCTTTTGAGAAAAGAGCACTCTTCTACGCTACTGTGTTTCCTATAGGTTCAGAACAGTGAGCTTGCTCAGAACAAAAGAACTGTGCTTCATACACACATGGGCCATATCTAGTTCAACTCTGCATAGGAAACTGACAAGAACAGTAGCTCCTCTTCTGTCTAATACAATGTACTTGCTGGGAGCAGACGCGAGAACTATTTGCACTGTGTATGACAATGGGAACTCAATAGTGACTCTTCCCACCAGAAAACAAGTCTTGCCTGTAGGACCAGAAACTGCATGTGATTCAACTCCATTTAGGACTGGGAAACAAACCATAGCTCGCCTTAAAAGAAACACACTCTGCTTTTGAGAAAAGAGCACTCTTCTACTCTACTGTGTTTCTTATAGGGCCAGAACAGTGAGCTTGCTCAGAACAAAAGAACTGGGCTTCCTACACACACGGGCCATATCTAGTTCAACTCTGCTTAGGAAACTGACAAGAAGAGTAGATCCTCTTCAGTCCAATACACTTTACATGCTGGGAACAGACGCCCGCGCTATTTGCCCTGTGTACGACAATGGGAGCACAATAGTGACTCTTCTTACCAGAAAACAACTCTTGCTCGTAGGACCAGAATCTGCATGGGATTCAACTCCATTTAGGACTGGGAAACAAACGCTAGCTCCCCTTACAAGAAACACACTCTGCTTTTGAGAAAAGAGCACTCTTCTACTCTACTGTGTTTCCAATGGCGTCCGAACAGTGAGCTTGCTCAGAACAAAAGAACTGTGCTTCCTACACACATGGGCCATATCTAGTTCAACTCTGCTTCGGAAACTGACAAGAACAGTAGCTCCTCTTCAGGCCAATACACTGTACTTGCCGGGAGCAGACGCGAGTGCTATTTGCACTGTGTATGGCAATGGGAGCGCAATAGTGACTCTTCTTACCAGAAAACAACTCTTGCTCGTAGGACCAGAAACTGCGTGTGATTCAACTCTGTTTCTGACTGGGAAACAAACACTAGCTAGCCTTACAAGAAACACACTCTGCTTTTGAGAAAAGAGCACTCGCCTACTCTACTGTGTTTCCTATGGGGTCCGAACAGTGAGTTGCTCAGAACAAAAGAACTGTGCTTCCTACACACATGGGCCATATCTAGTTCAACTCTGCTTCGGAAACTGACAAGAACAGTAGCTCCTCTTCAGTCCAATACACTGTACTTGCTGGGAGCAGACACGAGGGCTATTTGCACTGTGTATGGCAAAGGGAGCACCATAGTGACTTTCCTTAACAGAAAACAACTCTTGCTCGTAGGACAAAAAACTGCATGTGACTCAACTCCATTTAGGACTGGGAAACCAACGCGAGCTCGCCTTCCAAAAACACACTCTGCTTTTGAGAAAAGAGCACTCTTCTACTCTACTGTGTTTCCTATGTGTTACGAACAGTGAGCTTGCTCAGAACAAAAAAACTGTGCTTCCTACACACACGGCCATATCTAGATCAAGTCTGCTTAAGAAACTGACAAGAACAGTAGCTCCTGTTCAGTCCGAAACACTGTACTTGCTGGGAACAGACGTGAGTGCTATTTGCACTGTATATGGCATTTGGAGCGCAACAGTCACTCTTCTTACCAGAAAACAACTCTTGCTTGTAGGACCAAAATCTGCATGTGACTCAACTCCATTTAGGACTGGGAAACAAACGCGAACTCGCCTTACAAGAAACACACTCTGCTTTTAAAAAAGAGCACTCTTCTACTCTACTGTGTTTCCTATAGGGCCAGAACAGTGAGCTTGCTCAGAACATAAGAACTGTGCTTCCTACACACACGGGCCATATCTAGTTCAACTCTGCTTAGGAAACTGACAAGAACAATAGCTCCTCTTCAGTCTGATACACTGTACTTGCTGGGAACAGACGCATGTGCTATTTGCACTGTGTATGGCAATGGGAGCGCAATAGTGAGTTTCCTTACCAGAAAACAACTCTTGCTCATAGGACCAGAAACTGCATGTGATTCCACTCCATTTAGGACTGGGAAACAAAAGCTAGCTCGCCTTACAAGAAACACACTCTGCTTCAGAGAAAAGAGCACTCTTCTACTCTACTGTGTTTCCTATGGGGTCCAAACAGTGAGCTTGCTCAAAACAAAAGAACTGTGCTTCCTACATACACGGGCCATATCTAGTTCAACTCTGCTTAGGAAACTGACAAGAACAGTAGCTCCTCTTCAGCCCAATACACTGTACTTGCTTGGAACAGACGCGAGTGCTATTTGCACTGTGTATGGCAATTGGAGCACAATAGTGACTCGTCTTACCAGAAAACAACTCATGCTCGTAGGTCAAAAAACTGCATGTGACTCAACTCCATTTAGGACTGGTAAACAAACACTAGCTCGCCTTCCAAGAAACACACTCTGCTTTTGAGAAAAGAGCACTCTTCTACTCTACTGTTTCCTATGTGTTCCGAACAGTGAGCTTGCTCAGAAAAAAAAAACTGTGCTTCCTACAAACATTGCCACATCTAGTTAAAGTCTGCTTAGGAACCTGACAAGAAAAGTAGATCCTCTTCAGTCCGATACACTGTACTTACTGGGAACAGACGGGAGGACTATTTGCACTGTGTATGGCAATGGGAGCGCAATAGTGACTTTCCTTACCAGAAAACAACTCTTGTTCATAGGACCAGAAACTGCATGGGATTCCACTCCATTTAGGACTGGGAAACAAACACTAGCTCGCCTTAAAGGAAACAAACTCTGCTTTTGAGAAAAGAGCACTCTTCTACGCTACTGTGTTTCCTATGGGGTCCAAACAGTGAGCTTGCTCAGAACAAAAGAACTGTGCGTCCTACACACACCGACCCTATCTAGTTCAACTCTGCTTAGGAAACTGACAAGAACAGTAGCTCCTCTTCAGCCCAATACACTGTATTTGCTGGGAACAGACGCGAGTGCTATTTGCACTGTGTATGGCAATGGGAGCTCAATAGTTACTTTCCTTACCAGAAAACAACTTTGCTCATAGGAACAGATACTGCATGGGATTCAACTCCATTTAGGACTGGGAAACAAACGCTAGCTCGCCTTACAAGAAACACACTCTGCTTTTGAGAAAAGAGCACAATTCTACTCTACTGTGTTTCCTATGGGGTCCGAAAAGTGAGCTTGCTCAGAACAAAAGAACTGTGCTTCCTACACACACCGACCATATCTAGTTCAACTCTGCTTAGGAAACTGAGAAGAACAGTAGCTCCTCTTCAGTCCGATACACTGTATTTGCTGGGAACAGAAGCGAGTGCTATTTGCACTGTGTATGGCAATGGGAGCTCAATAGTTACTTTCCTTACCAGAAAACAACTCTTGCTCGTAGTAACAGAAACTGCATGGGATTCAACTCCATTTAGGACTGGGAAACAAACGCTAGGTCACCTTACAAGAAACACACTCTGCTTTTGAGAAAAGAGCACAATTCTACTCTACTGTGTTTCCGATGGGGTCCGAACAGTGAGCTTGCTCAGAAAAAAAGAACTGAGCTTCCTACACACACGGCCATATCTAGTTCAATTCTGCTTCGGAAACTGACAAGAACTGTAGATCCTCTTCAGGCCAATACACTGTACTTGCTGGGAACAAATGCCAGTGCTATTTGTCCTGTGTATGGCAATGGTAGCGCAATATTGACTCTTCTTACCAGAAAACAACTCTTGCTCGTAGGACCAGAAACTGCATGTGATTCAACTCCATTTAGGACTGGGAAACAAACAGTAGCTTGCCTTACAAGAAACACACTCTGCTTTAGAGAAAAGAGCACTCTTCTACTCTACTGTGTTTCCTATATGGCCAGAACAGTGAGCTTGCTCAGAACAAAAGAACTGTGCTTCCTAAACACGGGCCATGTCTAGTTCAACTCTGCTTAGGAAACTGAGAAGAACAGTAGCTCCTATTCAGTCCAATACACTGTACTTGCTGGGAACAGACGCTTGTGCTATTTGCACTGTGTATTGCATTTGGAGTGCAATAGTGACTCTTCTTACCAGAAAACAACTCTTGCTCGTAGGACCAAAACCTGCCTGTGACAACTCCATTTAGGACTGGGAAACAAACGCGAGCTCGCCTTACTAGAAACACACTCTGCTTTAGAGAAAAGAGCACTCTTCTACTCTACTGTGTTCCCTATGGGGTCTGAACAGTGAGCTTGCTCAGAACAAAAGAAATGTGCTTCCTACACATGCGGGACATATCTCGATCAACTCTGCTTAGGAAACTGACAAGAACAGTAGCTCCTCTTCAGTCCGATACACTGTACTTACTGGGAACAGACGCGAGTGCTATTTGCACTGTGTATGGCAATGGGAGCACAATAGTGACTTTCCTTACCAAAAAACAACTCTTGCTCGTAGGACCAGAAACTGCATGTGATTCAACTCCATTTAGGACTGGGAAACAAACGCTAGCTCGCCTTACAAGAAACACAATCTGCTTTTGAGAAAAGAGCACTCTTCTACTCTACTGTGTTTCCTATAGGGCCGGAACAGTGAGCTTGCTCAGAACAAAAGAACTGTGCTTCCTACACACACGGCCATATCTAGTTCAACTCTGCTTAGGAACCTGACAAGAACAGTAGATCCTCTTCAGTCCAATACACTGTACATGCTGGGAACAGACGCGTGTGCCATTTGCCCTGTGTATGACAATGGGAGCACAATAGTGACTCTTCTTACCAGAAAACAACTCTTGCTTGTAGGACCAGAAACTGCATGTGATACAACTCCACTTAGGACTGGGAAACAAACACTAACTTGCCTTACAAGAAACACACTCTGATTTAGAGAAAAAAGCACTCTTCTACTCTATTGTGTTTCCTAGGAGGTCCGAACAGTGAACTTGCTCAGAACAAAAGAACTGTTCTTCCTACACACACGGCCATATCTAGTTCAATTCTGCTTAGGAACCTGACAAGAACAGTAGATCCTCTTCAGTCCAATACACTGTACTGCTGGGAAACAGACAACAGTGCTATTTGTCCTGTGTATGGCAATGGCAGCGCAATAGTGACTCTTCTTACCATAAAACAACTCTTGCTCGTAGTCAGAAACTGCATGTGATTCAACTCCATTTAGGACTGGGAAACAAACGCTAGCTCGCCTTACAAGAAACACACTCTGCTTTAGAGAAAAGAGCACTCTTCTACTCTACTGTGTTTCCTATACGGCCAGAACAGTGAGCTTGCTCAGAAGAAAAGAACTGTGCTTCCTACACTCGGGCCATATCTAGTTCAACTCTGCTTAGGAAACTGAAAAGAACAGTAGCTCTTCTTCAGTCCGATACACTGTACTTCCTGGGAACAGACGGGACTGCTATTTGCACTGTATATGGCTATTGGAGCACAATAGTGACTCGTCTTACCAGAAAACAACTCTTGCTCGTAGGACAAAAAACTGCATGTGACTCAACTCCATTTAGGACTGGGAAACAAACGCTAGCTCGCCTTCCAAAAAACACACTCTACTTTTGAGAAAAGAGCACTCTTCTACTCTACTGTGTTTCCTATGGGTTCCGAACAGTGAGCTTGGTTAGAACAAAACAACTCTGCTTCCTACACACACGGCCATATCTAGTTAAAGTCTGCTTAGGAACCTGACAAGAACAGTAGATCCTCTTCCATCCAATACAATGTTCTTGCTGGGAAAAGATGCCAGTGCTATTTGTCCTGTGTATGGCAATGGCAGCGCAATAGTGACTCTTCTAACCAAAAAACAACTCTTGCTTGCAGGACCAGAAACTGCATGTGATTCAACTCCATTTAGGACTTGGAAACAAACGCTAGCTCGCCGTACAAGAAACACACTCTGCTTTTGAGAAAAGAGCACTCTTCTACTCTACTGTGTTTCCTATGGGGTCCAAACAGTGAGCTTGCTCAAAACAAAAGAACTGTGCTTCCTACACACACGGGCCATATCTAGTTCAACTCTGCTTAGGAAACTGACAAGAACAGTAGCTCCTCTTCAGCCCAATACACTGTACTTGCTTGGAACAGACGCGAGTGCTATTTGCACTGTGTATGGCAATTGGAGCACAATAGTGACTCGTCTTACCAGAAAACAACTCTTGCTCGTAGGTCAAAAAACTGCATGTGACTCAACTCCATTTAGGACTGGTAAACAAACACTAGCTCGCCTTCCAAGAAACACACTCTGCTTTTGAGAAAAGAGCACTCTTCTACTCTACTGTTTCCTATGTGTTCCGAACAGTGAGCTTGCTCAGAAAAAAAAAACTGTGCTTCCTACAAACATTGCCACATCTAGTTAAAGTCTGCTTAGGAACCTGACAAGAAAAGTAGATCCTCTTCAGTCCGATACACTGTACTTGCTGGGAACAGACGGGAGGACTATTTGCACTGTGTATGGCAATGGGAGCGCAATAGTGACTTTCCTTACCAGAAAACAACTCTTGTTCATAGGACCAGAAACTGCATGTGAATCCACTCCATTTAGGACTGGGAAACAAACACTAGCTCGCCTTAAAGGAAACAAACTCTGCTTTTGAGAAAAGAGCACTCTTCTACGCTACTGTGTTTCCTATGGGGTCCAAACAGTGAGCTTGCTCAGAACAAAAGAACTGTGCGTCCTACACACACCGACCCTATCTAGTTCAACTCTGCTTAGGAAACTGACAAGAACAGTAGCTCCTCTTCAGCCCAATACACTGTATTTGCTGGGAACAGACGCGAGTGCTATTTGCACTGTGTATGGCAATGGGAGCTCAATAGTTACTTTCCTTACCAGAAAACAACTCTTGCTCATAGGAACAGATACTGCATGGGATTCAACTCCATTTAGGACTGGGAAACAAACGCTAGCTCGCCTTACAAGAAACACACTCTGCTTTTGAGAAAAGAGCACAATTCTACTCTACTGTGTTTCCTATGGGGTCCGAAAAGTGAGCTTGCTCAGAACAAAAGAACTGTGCTTCCTACACACACCGACCATATCTAGTTCAACTCTCCTTCGGAAACTGACAAGAACTGTAGATCCTCTTCAGGCCAATACACTGTACTTGCTGGGAACAAATGCCAGTGCTATTTGTCCTGTGTATGGCAATGGTAGCGCAATATTGACTCTTCTTACCAGAAAACAACTCTTGCTCGTAGGACCAGAAACTGCATGTGATTCAACTCCATTTAGGACTGGGAAACAAACGGTAGCTTGCCTTACAAGAAACACACTCTGCTTTAGAGAAAAGAGCACTCTTCTACTCTACTGTGTTTCCTATATGGCCAGAACAGTGAGCTTGCTCAGAACAAAAGAACTGTGCTTCCTAAACACGGGCCATGTCTAGTTCAACTCTGCTTAGGAAACTGAGAAGAACAGTAGCTCCTATTCAGTCCAATACACTGTACTTGCTGGGAACAGACGCTTGTGCTATTTGCACTGTGTATTGCATTTGGAGCGCAATAGTGACTCTTCTTACCAGAAAACAACTCTTGCTCGTAGGACCAAAACCTGCCTGTGACAACTCCATTTAGGACTGGGAAACAAACGCGAGCTCGCCTTACTAGAAACACACTCTGCTTTAGAGAAAAGAGCACTCTTCTACTCTACTGTGTTCCCTATGGGGTCTGAACAGTGAGCTTGCTCAGAACAAAAGAAATGTGCTTCCTACACATGCGGGACATATCTCGATCAACTCTGCTTAGGAAACTGACAAGAACAGTAGCTCCTCTTCAGTCCGATACACTGTACTTACTGGGAACAGACGCGAGTGCTATTTGCACTGTGTATGGCAATGGGAGCACAATAGTGACTTTCCTTACCAAAAAACAACTCTTGCTCGTAGGACCAGAAACTGCATGTGATTCAACTCCATTTAGGACTGGGAAACAAACGCTAGCTCGCCTTACAAGAAACACAATCTGCTTTTGAGAAAAGAGCACTCTTCTACTCTACTGTGTTTCCTATAGGGCCGGAACAGTGAGCTTGCTCAGAACAAAAGAACTGTGCTTCCTACACACACGGCCATATCTAGTTCAACTCTGCTTAGGAACCTGACAAGAACAGTAGATCCTCTTCAGTCCAATACACTGTACATGCTGGGAACAGACGCGTGTGCCATTTGCCCTGTGTATGACAATGGGAGCACAATAGTGACTCTTCTTACCAGAAAACAACTCTTGCTTGTAGGACCAGAAACTGCATGAGATACAACTCCACTTAGGACTGGGAAACAAACACTAACTTGCCTTACAAGAAACACACTCTGATTTAGAGAAAAAAGCACTCTTCTACTCTATTGTGTTTCCTAGGAGGTCCGAACAGTGAACTTGCTCAGAACAAAAGAACTGTGCTTCCTACACACACGGCCATATCTAGTTCAATTCTGCTTAGGAACCTGACAAGAACAGTAGATCCTCTTCAGTCCAATACACTGTACTGCTGGGAAACAGACAACAGTGCTATTTGTCCTGTGTATGGCAATGGCAGCGCAATAGTGACTCTTCTTACCATAAAACAACTCTTGCTCGTAGTCAGAAACTGCATGTGATTCAACTCCATTTAGGACTGGGAAACAAACGCTGGCTCGCCTTACAAGAAAAACACTCTGCTTTTGAGAAAAGAGCACTCTTCTGCTCTACTGTGTTTCCTAAATAGCCAGAACAGTGAGCTTGCTCAGAACAAAAGAACTGTGCTTCCTACACACACGGGCCATATCTAGTTCAACTCTGCTTTGGAAACTGACAAGAACAGTAGATCCTCTTCAGTCCAATACATTGTACATGCTGGGAACAAACGACAGTTCTATTTGCGCTGTGTATGACAATGGGAGCGTAATACTGACTCTTATTACCAGAAAACAACTCTTGCTTGTAGGACCAGAAACTGCATGTGATTCAACTCCATTTAGGACTGGGAAACAAACGCTAGCTCCCCTTACAAGAAACACACTCTGATTTTGAGAAAAGAGCATTCTTCTACTCTACTGTGTTTCCTAAAGGGCCAGAACAGTGAGCTTGCTCAGAACACAAGAACTGTGCTTCCTACACATGGGCCATATCTAGTTCAACTCTGCTTAGGAAACTGACAAGAACAGTAGCTCCTCTTCAGTCCAATACACTGTACTTGCTAGGAGCAGACCCGAGTGCTATTTGCACTGTGTATGGCCATGGGAGCGCAATAGTGACTCTTCTTACCAGAAAACAACTCTTGCTCGTAGGACCAGAAACTGCATGGGATTCAACTTCATTTCTCACTGGGAAACAAACACTAGCTAGCCTTACAAGAAACACACTCTGCTTTTGAGAAAAGAGCACTCTTCTACGCTACTGTGTTTCCTATAGGTTCAGAACAGTGAGCTTGCTCAGAACAAAAGAACTGTGCTTCATACACACATGGGCCATATCTAGTTCAACTCTGCATAGGAAACTGACAAGAACAGTAGCTCCTCTTCTGTCTAATACAATGTACTTGCTGGGAGCAGACGCGAGAACTATTTGCACTGTGTATGACAATGGGAACTCAATAGTGACTCTTCCCACCAGAAAACAAGTCTTGCCTGTAGGACCAGAAACTGCATGTGATTCAACTCCATTTAGGACTGGGAAACAAACCATAGCTCGCCTTAAAAGAAACACACTCTGCTTTTGAGAAAAGAGCACTCTTCTACTCTACTGTGTTTCTTATAGGGCCAGAACAGTGAGCTTGCTCAGAACAAAAGAACTGGGCTTCCTACACACACGGGCCATATCTAGTTCAACTCTGCTTAGGAAACTGACAAGAAGAGTAGATCCTCTTCAGTCCAATACACTTTACATGCTGGGAACAGACGCCCGTGCTATTTGCCCTGTGTACGACAATGGGAGCACAATAGTGACTCTTCTTACCAGAAAACAACTCTTGCTCGTAGGACCAGAATCTGCATGGGATTCAACTCCATTTAGGACTGGGAAACAAACGCTAGCTCCCCTTACAAGAAACACACTCTGCTTTTGAGAAAAGAGCACTCTTCTACTCTACTGTGTTTCCAATGGCGTCCGAACAGTGAGCTTGCTCAGAACAAAAGAACTGTGCTTCCTACACACATGGGCCATATCTAGTTCAACTCTGCTTCGGAAACTGACAAGAACAGTAGCTCCTCTTCAGGCCAATACACTGTACTTGCCGGGAGCAGACGCGAGTGCTATTTGCACTGTGTATGGCAATGGGAGCGCAATAGTGACTCTTCTTACCAGAAAACAACTCTTGCTCGTAGGACCAGAAACTGCGTGTGATTCAACTCTGTTTCTGACTGGGAAACAAACACTAGCTAGCCTTACAAGAAACACACTCTGCTTTTGAGAAAAGAGCACTCGCCTACTCTACTGTGTTTCCTATGGGGTCCGAACAGTGAGTTGCTCAGAACAAAAGAACTGTGCTTCCTACACACATGGGCCATATCTAGTTCAACTCTGCTTCGGAAACTGACAAGAACAGTAGCTCCTCTTCAGTCCAATACACTGTACTTGCTGGGAGCAGACACGAGGGCTATTTGCACTGTGTATGGCAAAGGGAGCACCATAGTGACTTTCCTTAACAGAAAACAACTCTTGCTCGTAGGACAAAAAACTGCATGTGACTCAACTCCATTTAGGACTGGGAAACCAACGCGAGCTCGCCTTCCAAAAACACTCTCTGCTTTTGAGAAAAGAGCACTCTTCTACTCTACTGTGTTTCCTATGTGTTACGAACAGTGAGCTTGCTCAGAACAAAAAAACTGTGCTTCCTACACACACGGCCATATCTAGATCAAGTCTGCTTAAGAAACTGACAAGAACAGTAGCTCCTGTTCAGTCCGAAACACTGTACTTGCTGGGAACAGACGTGAGTGCTATTTGCACTGTATATGGCATTTGGAGCGCAACAGTCACTCTTCTTACCAGAAAACAACTCTTGCTTGTAGGACCAAAATCTGCATGTGACTCAACTCCATTTAGGACTGGGAAACAAACGCGAGCTCGCCTTACAAGAAACACACTCTGCTTTTAAAAAAGAGCACTCTTCTACTCTACTGTGTTTCCTATAGGGCCAGAACAGTGAGCTTGCTCAGAACATAAGAACTGTGCTTCCTACACACACGGGCCATATCTAGTTCAACTCTGCTTAGGAAACTGACAAGAACAATAGCTCCTCTTCAGTCTGATACACTGTACTTGCTGGGAACAGACGCATGTGCTATTTGCACTGTGTATGGCAATGGGAGCGCAATAGTGAGTTTCCTTACCAGAAAACAACTCTTGCTCATAGGACCAGAAACTGCATGTGATTCCACTCCATTTAGGACTGGGAAACAAACGCTAGCTCGCCTTACAAGAAACACACTCTGCTTCAGAGAAAAGAGCACTCTTCTACTCTACTGTGTTTCCTATGGGGTCCAAACAGTGAGCTTGCTCAAAACAAAAGAACTGTGCTTCCTACATACACGGGCCATATCTAGTTCAACTCTGCTTAGGAAACTGACAAGAACAGTAGCTCCTCTTCAGCCCAATACACTGTACTTGCTTGGAACAGACGCGAGTGCTATTTGCACTGTGTATGGCAATTGGAGCACAATAGTGACTCGTCTTACCAGAAAACAACTCTTGCTCGTAGGTCAAAAAACTGCATGTGACTCAACTCCATTTAGGACTGGTAAACAAACACTAGCTCGCCTTCCAAGAAACACACTCTGCTTTTGAGAAAAGAGCACTCTTCTACTCTACTGTTTCCTATGTGTTCCGAACAGTGAGCTTGCTCAGAAAAAAAAAACTGTGCTTCCTACAAACATTGCCACATCTAGTTAAAGTCTGCTTAGGAACCTGACAAGAAAAGTAGATCCTCTTCAGTCCGATACACTGTACTTACTGGGAACAGACGGGAGGACTATTTGCACTGTGTATGGCAATGGGAGCGCAATAGTGACTTTCCTTACCAGAAAACAACTCTTGTTCATAGAACCAGAAACTGCATGTGATTCCACTCCATTTAGGACTGGGAAACAAACACTAGCTCGCCTTAAAGGAAACAAACTCTGCTTTTGAGAAAAGAGCACTCTTCTACGCTACTGTGTTTCCTATGGGGTCCAAACAGTGAGCTTGCTCAGAACAAAAGAACTGTGCGTCCTACACACACCGACCCTATCTAGTTCAACTCTGCTTAGGAAACTGACAAGAACAGTAGCTCCTCTTCAGCCCAATACACTGTATTTGCTGGGAACAGACGCGAGTGCTATTTGCACTGTGTATGGCAATGGGAGCTCAATAGTTACTTTCCTTACCAGAAAACAACTCTTGCTCATAGGAACAGATACTGCATGGGATTCAACTCCATTTAGGACTGGGAAACAAACGCTAGCTCGCCTTACAAGAAACACACTCTGCTTTTGAGAAAAGAGCACAATTCTACTCTACTGTGTTTCCTATGGGGTCCGAAAAGTGAGCTTGCTCAGAACAAAAGAACTGTGCTTCCTACACACACCGACCATATCTAGTTCAACTCTGCTTAGGAAACTGAGAAGAACAGTAGCTCCTCTTCAGTCCGATACACTGTATTTGCTGGGAACAGAAGCGAGTGCTATTTGCACTGTGTATGGCAATGGGAGCTCAATAGTTACTTTCCTTACCAGAAAACAACTCTTGCTCGTAGTAACAGAAACTGCATGGGATTCAACTCCATTTAGGACTGGGAAACAAACGCTAGGTCGCCTTACAAGAAACACACTCTGCTTTTGAGAAAAGAGCACAATTCTACTCTACTGTGTTTCCGATGGGGTCCGAACAGTGAGCTTGCTCAGAAAAAAAGAACTGAGCTTCCTACACACACGGCCATATCTAGTTCAATTCTGCTTCGGAAACTGACAAGAACTGTAGATCCTCTTCAGGCCAATACACTGTACTTGCTGGGAACAAATGCCAGTGCTATTTGTCCTGTGTATGGCAATGGTAGCGCAATATTGACTCTTCTTACCAGAAAACAACTCTTGCTCGTAGGACCAGAAACTGCATGTGATTCAACTCCATTTAGGACTGGGAAACAAACGGTAGCTTGCCTTACAAGAAACACACTCTGCTTTAGAGAAAAGAGCACTCTTCTACTCTACTGTGTTTCCTATATGGCCAGAACAGTGAGCTTGCTCAGAACAAAAGAACTGTGCTTCCTAAACACGGGCCATGTCTAGTTCAACTCTGCTTAGGAAACTGAGAAGAACAGTAGCTCCTATTCAGTCCAATACACTGTACTTGCTGGGAACAGACGCTTGTGCTATTTGCACTGTGTATTGCATTTGGAGCGCAATAGTGACTCTTCTTACCAGAAAACAACTCTTGCTCGTAGGACCAAAACCTGCCTGTGACAACTCCATTTAGGACTGGGAAACAAACGCGAGCTCACCTTACTAGAAACACACTCTGCTTTAGAGAAAAGAGCACTCTTCTACTCTACTGTGTTCCCTATGGGGTCTGAACAGTGAGCTTGCTCAGAACAAAAGAAATGTGCTTCCTACACATGCGGGACATATCTCGATCAACTCTGCTTAGGAAACTGACAAGAACAGTAGCTCCTCTTCAGTCCGATACACTGTACTTACTGGGAACAGACGCGAGTGCTATTTGCACTGTGTATGGCAATGGGAGCACAATAGTGACTTTCCTTACCAAAAAACAACTCTTGCTCGTAGGACCAGAAACTGCATGTGATTCAACTCCATTTAGGACTGGGAAACAAACGCTAGCTCGCCTTACAAGAAACACAATCTGCTTTTGAGAAAAGAGCACTCTTCTACTCTACTGTGTTTCCTATAGGGCCGGAACAGTGAGCTTGCTCAGAACAAAAGAACTGTGCTTCCTACACACACGGCCATATCTAGTTCAACTCTGCTTAGGAACCTGACAAGAACAGTAGATCCTCTTCAGTCCAATACACTGTACATGCTGGGAACAGACGCGTGTGCCATTTGCCCTGTGTATGACAATGGGAGCACAATAGTGACTCTTCTTACCAGAAAACAACTCTTGCTTGTAGGACCAGAAACTGCATGTGATACAACTCCACTTAGGACTGGGAAACAAACACTAACTTGCCTTACAAGAAACACACTCTGATTTAGAGAAAAAAGCACTCTTCTACTCTATTGTGTTTCCTAGGAGGTCCGAACAGTGAACTTGCTCAGAACAAAAGAACTGTGCTTCCTACACACACGGCCATATCTAGTTCAATTCTGCTTAGGAACCTGACAAGAACAGTAGATCCTCTTCAGTCCAATACACTGTACTGCTGGGAAACAGACAACAGTGCTATTTGTCCTGTGTATGGCAATGGCAGCGCAAGTGACTCTTCTTACCATAAAACAACTCTTGCTCGTAGTCAGAAACTGCATGTGATTCAACTCCATTTAGGACTGGGAAACAAACGCTAGCTCGCCTTACAAGAAACACACTCTGCTTTAGAGAAAAGAGCACTCTTCTACTCTACTGTGTTTCCTATAGGGCCAGAACAGTGAGCTTGCTCAGAAGAAAAGAACTGTGCTTCCTACACTCGGGCCATATCTAGTTCAACTCTGCTTAGGAAACTGAAAAGAACAGTAGCTCCTCTTCAGTCCGATACACTGTACTTCCTGGGAACAGACGGGACTGCTATTTGCACTGTATATGGCTATTGGAGCACAATAGTGACTCGTCTTACCAGAAAACAACTCTTGCTCGTAGGACAAAAAACTGCATGTGACTCAACTCCATTTAGGACTGGGAAACAAACGCTAGCTCGCCTTCCAAAAAACACACTCTACTTTTGAGAAAAGAGCACTCTTCTACTCTACTGTGTTTCCTATGGGTTCCGAACAGTGAGCTTGGTTAGAACTAAACAACTCTGCTTCCTACACACACGGCCATATCTAGTTAAAGTCTGCTTAGGAACCTGACAAGAACAGTAGATCCTCTTCCATCCAATACAATGTTCTTGCTGGGAAAAGATGCCAGTGCTATTTGTCCTGTGTATGGCAATGGCAGCGCAATAGTGACTCTTCTAACCAAAAAACAACTCTTGCTTGCAGGACCAGAAACTGCATGTGATTCAACTCCATTTAGGACTGGGAAACAAACGCTAGCTCGCCCTACAAGAAACACACTCTGCTTTTGAGAAAAGAGCACTCTTCTACTCTACTGTGTTTCCTATGGGGTCCAAACAGTGAGCATGCTCAAAACAAAAGAACTGTGCTTCCTACACACACGGGCCATATCTAGTTCAACTCTGCTTAGGAAACTGACAAGAACAGTAGCTCCTCTTCAGCCCAATACACTGTACTTGCTTGGAACAGACGCGAGTGCTATTTGCACTGTGTATGGCAATTGGAGCACAATAGTGACTCGTCTTACCAGAAAACAACTCTTGCTCGTAGGTCAAAAAACTGCATGTGACTCAACTCCATTTAGGACTGGTAAACAAACACTAGCTCGCCTTCCAAGAAACACACTCTGCTTTTGAGAAAAGAGCACTCTTCTACTCTACTGTTTCCTATGTGTTCCGAACAGTGAGCTTGCTCAGAAAAAAAAAACTGTGCTTCCTACAAACATTGCCACATCTAGTTAAAGTCTGCTTAGGAACCTGACAAGAAAAGTAGATCCTCTTCAGTCCGATACACTGTACTTGCTGGGAACAGACGGGAGGACTATTTGCACTGTGTATGGCAATGGGAGCACAATAGTGACTTTCCTTACCAGAAAACAACTCTTGTTCATAGGACCAGAAACTGCATGTGATTCCACTCCATTTAGGACTGGGAAACAAACACTAGCTCGCCTTAAAGGAAACAAACTCTGCTTTTGAGAAAAGAGCACTCTTCTACGCTACTGTGTTTCCTATGGGGTCCAAACAGTGAGCTTGCTCAGAACAAAAGAACTGTGCGTCCTACACACACCGACCCTATCTAGTTCAACTCTGCTTAGGAAACTGACAAGAACAGTAGCTCCTCTTCAGCCCAATACACTGTATTTGCTGGGAACAGACGCGAGTGCTATTTGCACTGTGTATGGCAATGGGAGCTCAATAGTTACTTTCCTTACTAGAAAACAACTCTTGCTCGTAGTAACAGAAACTGCATGGGATTCAACTCCATTTAGGACTGGGAAACAAACGCTAGGTCGCCTTACAAGAAACACACTCTGCTTTTGAGAAAAGAGCACAATTCTACTCTACTGTGTTTCCGATGGGGTCCGAACAGTGAGCTTGCTCAGAAAAAAAGAACTGAGCTTCCTACACACACGGCCATATCTAGTTCAATTCTGCTTCGGAAACTGACAAGAACTGTAGATCCTCTTCAGGCCAATACACTGTACTTGCTGGGAACAAATGCCAGTGCTATTTGTCCTGTGTATGGCAATGGTAGCGCAATATTGACTCTTCTTACCAGAAAACAACTCTTGCTCGTAGGACCAGAAACTGCATGTGATTCAACTCCATTTAGGACTGGGAAACAAACGGTAGCTTGCCTTACAAGAAACACACTCTGCTTTAGAGAAAAGAGCACTCTTCTACTCTACTGTGTTTCCTATATGGCCAGAACAGTGAGCTTGCTCAGAACAAAAGAACTGTGCTTCCTAAACACGGGCCATGTCTAGTTCAACTCTGCTTAGGAAACTGAGAAGAACAGTAGCTCCTATTCAGTCCAATACACTGTACTTGCTGGGAACAGACGCTTGTGCTATTTGCACTGTGTATTGCATTTGGAGCGCAATAGTGACTCTTCTTACCAGAAAACAACTCTTGCTCGTAGGACCAAAACCTGCCTGTGACAACTCCATTTAGGACTGGGAAACAAACGCGAGCTCGCCTTACTAGAAACACACTCTGCTTTAGAGAAAAGAGCACTCTTCTACTCTACTGTGTTCCCTATGGGGTCTGAACAGTGAGCTTGCTCAGAACAAAAGAAATGTGCTTCCTACACATGCGGGACATATCTCGATCAACTCTGCTTAGGAAACTGACAAGAACAGTAGCTCCTCTTCAGTCCGATACACTGTACTTACTGGGAACAGACGCGAGTGCTATTTGCACTGTGTATGGCAATGGGAGCACAATAGTGACTTTCCTTACCAAAAAACAACTCTTGCTCGTAGGACCAGAAACTGCATGTGATTCAACTCCATTTAGGACTGGGAAACAAACGCTAGCTCGCCTTACAAGAAACACAATCTGCTTTTGAGAAAAGAGCACTCTTCTACTCTACTGTGTTTCCTATAGGGCCGGAACAGTGAGCTTGCTCAGAACAAAAGAACTGTGCTTCCTACACACACGGCCATATCTAGTTCAACTCTGCTTAGGAACCTGACAAGAACAGTAGATCCTCTTCAGTCCAATACACTGTACATGCTGGGAACAGACGCGTGTGCCATTTGCCCTGTGTATGACAATGGGAGCACAATAGTGACTCTTCTTACCAGAAAACAACTCTTGCTTGTAGGACCAGAAACTGCATGTGATACAACTCCACTTAGGACTGGGAAACAAACACTAACTTGCCTTACAAGAAACACACTCTGATTTAGAGAAAAAAGCACTCTTCTACTCTATTGTGTTTCCTAGGAGGTCCGAACAGTGAACTTGCTCAGAACAAAAGAACTGTGCTTCCTACACACACGGCCATATCTAGTTCAATTCTGCTTAGGAACCTGACAAGAACAGTAGATCCTCTTCAGTCCAATACACTGTACTGCTGGGAAACAGACAACAGTGCTATTTGTCCTGTGTATGGCAATGGCAGCGCAATAGTGACTCTTCTTACCATAAAACAACTCTTGCTCGTAGTCAGAAACTGCATGTGATTCAACTCCATTTAGGACTGGGAAACAAACGCTAGCTCGCCTTACAAGAAACACACTCTGCTTTAGAGAAAAGAGCACTCTTCTACTCTACTGTGTTTCCTATAGGGCCAGAACAGTGAGCATGCTCAGAAGAAAAGAACTGTGCTTCCTACACTCGGGCCATATCTAGTTCAACTCTGCTTAGGAAACTGACAAGAACAGTAGCTCCTCTTCAGTCCGATACACTGTACTTCCTGGGAACAGACGGGACTGCTATTTGCACTGTATATGGCTATTGGAGCACAATAGTGACTCGTCTTACCAGAAAACAACTCTTGCTCGTAGGACAAAAAACTGCATGTGACTCAACTCCATTTAGGACTGGGAAACAAACGTTAGCTCGCCTTCCAAAAAACACACTCTACTTTTGAGAAAAGAGCACTCTTCTACTCTACTGTGTTTCCTATGGGTTCCGAACAGTGAGCTTGGTCAGAACAAAAAAACTCTGCTTCCTACACACACGGCCATATCTAGTTAAAGTCTGCTTAGGAACCTGACAAGAACAGTAGATCCTCTTCCATCCAATACAATGTTCTTGCTGGGAAAAGATGCCAGTGCTATTTGTCCTGTGTATGGCAATGGCAGCGCAATAGTGACTCTTCTAACCAAAAAACAACTCTTGCTTGCAGGACCAGAAACTGCATGTGATTCAACTCCATTTAGGACTGGGAAACAAACGCTAGCTCGCCCTACAAGAAACACACTCTGCTTTTGAGAAAAGAGCACTCTTCTACTCTACTGTGTTTCCTATGCGGTCCAAACAGTGAGCTTGCTCAGAACAAAAGAACTGTGCTTCCTACACACTCGGGACATATCTCGTTCACCTCTGCTTAGGAAACTGACAAGAACAGTAGCTCCTCTTCAGTCCGATACACTGTACTTGCTGGGAACAGACGTGACTGCTATTTGCACTGTGTATGGCAATGGGAGCGCAATAGTGTCTTTCCTTACCAGAAAACAACTCTTGGTCGTAGGACCAGAAACTGCATGCGATTCAACTTCATTTAGGACTGGGAAACAAACGCTAGCTCGCCTTACAAGAAACACAATCTGCTTTTGAGAAAAGAGCACTCTTCTACTCTACTGTGTTTCCTATAGGGCCAGAACAGTGAGCTTGCTCAGAACAAAAGAACTGTGCTTCCTACACAAACGGCCATATCTAGTTCAACTCTGCTGAGGAAACTGACAAGAACAGTAGCTCGTAATCAGTCCAATACACTGTACTTGAAGGGAACAGACGCGAGTACTATTTGCACTGTGTATGGCATTTGGAGCGCAATAGTGACTCTTCTTACCAGAAAACAACTCTTGCTCGTAGGACCAAAAACTGCATGTGACTCAACTCCATTTAGGACTGGGAAACAAACGCGAGCTCACCTTACAAGAAAAACACTCTGCTTTAGAGAAAAGAGTACTCTTCTACTCTACTGTGTTTCCTATGGGGTCTAAACAGTGAGCTTGCTCAGAACAAAAGAACTGTGCTTCCTACACACACGGGCCATATCTCGTTCAACTCTTCTTAGGAAACTGACAAGAACAGTAGCTCCTATTCAGTCCAATACACTGTATTTGCTGGAAACAGACGCGAGTGCTATTTGCACTGTATATGGCAATTGGAACACAATAGTGACTCGTCTTACCAGAAAACAACTCTTGCTCGTAGGACAAAAAACTGCATGTGACTCAACTCCATTTAGTACTGGGAAACAAGCACTAGCTCGCTTTCCAAGAAACACACTCTGCTTTTGAGAAAAGAGCACTCTTCTACTCTACTGTGTTTCCTATGATTCTGAACAGTGAGCTTGCTCAGAACAAAAAAACCGTGCTTCCTACACACACCACCATACCTAGGTCAATTCTGCTTAGGAACCTGACAAGAACAGTAGATCCTCTTCAGTCCAGTACACTGTACTGCTGGGAACAGACAACAGTGCTATTTGTCCTGTGTATGGCAATGGCAGCGCAATAGTGACTCTTCTTACCATAAAACAACTCTTGCTCATAGGACAAAAAACTGCATGTGACTCAACTCCATTTTAGACTGGGAAACAAACGCTAGCTCGCCTTCTAAAAACACACTCTGCTTTTGAGAAAAGAGCACTCTTCTACACAACTGTGTTTCCTATGTGTTCCGAACAGTGAGCTTGCTCAGAACAAAAAAAATGTGCTTCCTACACACACGGCCATATCTAGTTCAAGTCTGCTTAGGAAACTGACAAGAACAGTAGCTCCTATTCAGTCTCATACACTGTACTTGCTGGGAACAGACGCGAGTGTTATTTGCACTGTATATGGCATTTGGAGCGCAACAGTGACTCTTCTTACCAGAAAACAACTCTTGCTGGTAGGACAAAAAACTGCATGTGACTCAACTCCATTTAGGACTGGGAAACCAACGCTAGCTCGCCTTCCAAAAACACACTCTGCTTTTGAGAAAAGAGCACTCTTCTACTCTACTGTGTTTCCTATGTGTTCTGAACAGTGAGCTTGCTCAGAACAAAAAAACTGTGCTTCCTACAAACATTGCCACATCTAGTTCAAGTCTGCTTAGGAACCTGACAAGAACAGTAGATCCTCTTCATTCCAATACACTGTGCTCCTGGGAACAGACAACAGTGCTATTTGTCCTGTTTATGGCAATGGCAGTGCAATAGTGACTCTTCTTACCATAAAACAACTCTTGCTCGTAGGACCAGAAACTGCATGTGATTCAACTCCATTTAGGACTGGGAAACAAACGCTAGCTCTCCTTACAAGAAACACACTCTGCATTAGAGAAAAGAGCACTCTTCTACTCTACTGTGTTTCCTATAGGGCCAGAACAGTGAGCTTGGTCAGAACAAAAGAACTGTGCTTCCTACACACACCGACAATATCTAGTTCAACTCTGCTTAGGAAACTGACAAGAACAGTAGCTCCACTTCAGTCCGATACACTGTATTTGCTGGGAACAGACGCGAGTGCTATTTGCACTGTGTATGGCAATGGGAGCTCAATAGTTACTTTCCTTACCAGAAAACAACTCTTGCTTGTAGGAACAGAAACTGCATGCGATTCAACTCCATTTAGGACTGGGAAACAAATGCTAGCTCGCCCTACAAGAAACACACTCTGCTTTTGAGAAAAGACCACAATTCTACTCTACTGTGTTTCCTATGGGGTCCGAACAGTGAGCTTGCTCAGAACAAAAGGACTGTGCTTCCTACACACACCGACCACATCTAGTTCAACTCTGCTTAGGAAACTGACAAGAACAGTAGCTCCTCTTCAGTCCTATACACTGTATTTGCTGGGAACAGACGCGAGTGCTATTTGCACTGTGTATGGCAATGGGAGCTCAATAGTTACTTTCCTTACCAGAAAACAACTCTTGCTAGTAGGACCAGAAACTGCATGTGATTCAACTCCATTTAGGACTGGGAAACAAACGCTAGCTCGCCATACAAGAAACACACTCTGCTTTTGAAAAAAGAGCACTCTTCTACTCTACTGTGTTTCCTATAGGGCCAGAACAGTGAGCTTGCTCAGAACAAAAGAACTGTGCTTCCTACACACGGGCCATATCTAGTTCAACTCTGCTTAGGAAACTGACAAGAACAGTAGCTCCTATTCAGTCTAATACACTGTACTTGCTGGGAACAGACGCGAGTGCTCTTTGCACTGTGTATTGCATTGGGAGCGCAATAGTGACTCTTCTTACCAGAAAACAACTCTTGCTCATAGGACCAAAAACTGCCTGTGACTCAACTCCATTTAGGACTGGGAAACAAACGCGAGCTCTCCTTACAAGAAACACACTCTGCTTTAGAGAAAAGAGCACTCTTCTACTCTACTGTGTTCCCTATGGGGTCCGAACAGTGAGCTTGCTCAGAACAAAAAAACTGTGCTTCCTACACACACGGCCATATCTATTTCAAGTTTGATTAGGAACCTGACAAGAACAGTAGATCCTCTATCGTCCAATACAATGTACTTGCTTGGAAAAGACGCCAGTGCTATTTGTTCTGTGTATCGCAAAGGCAGCGCAATAGTGACTGTTCTTTCCAGAAAACATCTCTTGCTTGTAGGACCAGAAACTCCATGTGATTCAACTCCATTTAGGACTGGGAAACAAACACTAGCTCGCCTTACAAGAAACACACTCTGCTTTTGAGAAAAGAGCACTCTTCTACTCTACTGTGTTTCCTATGGGGTCCAAACAGTGAGTTTGCTCAGAACAAAAGAACTGTGCTTCCTACACACACGGACCATATCTATATCAAGTCTGCTTAGGAAACTGACAAGAACAGTAGCTCCTATTCAGTCCGATACACTGTACTTGCTGGGAACAGACGCTAGTGCTATTTTCACTGTATATGGCATTTGGAGCGCAACAGTGACTCTTCTTACCAGAAAACTACTCTTGCTCGTAGGACCAAAAACTGCATGTTATTCAACTCCATTTAGGACTGGGAAAAAAACGCGAGCTCCCCTTACAAGAAACACACTCTGCTTTTAAGAAAAGTGTACTCTTCTACTCTACTGTGTTTCATATAGGGCCAGAACAGTGAGCTTGCTCCGAACATAAGAACTGTGCTTCCTACACACATGGCCATATCTAGTTCAAGTCTGATTAGGAACCTGACAACAACAGTAGATCCTCTTTCGTCCAATACACTGTACTTGCTGGGAAAAGTCGCCAGTGCTATTTGTCCTGTGTATGGCAATGGCAGCGCAATAGTGACTCTTCTTACCAGAAAACAGCTCTTGCTTATAGGACCTGAAACTGCATGTGATTCAAATCCATTTAGGACTGGGAAACAAACGCTAGCTCGCCTTACAAGAAACACATTCTGCTTTTGAGAAAAGAGCACTCTTCTACTCTACTGTGTTTCCTATGGGGTCCAAACAGTGAGCGTGCTCAGAACAAAAGAACTGTGCTTCCTACACACGCGGGACATATCTCGATCAACTCTGCTTAGGAAACTGACAAGAACAGTAGCTCCTCTTCAGTCCGAACACTGTACTTGCTGGGAACAGACGGGAGTGCTTTTTGCACTGTGTATGGCAATGGGAGCACAATAGTGACTTTCCTTACCAAAAAACAACTCTTGCTCATAGGACCAGAAACTGCATGTGATTCAACTCTATATAGGACTGGGAAACAAACTCTAGCTCCCCTTACAAGAAACACAATCTGCTTTTGAAAAGAGCACTCTTCTATTCTACTGTGTTTCCTATAGGGCCAGAACAGTGAGCTTGCTCAGAACAAAAGAACTGTGCTTCCTACACACACGGCCATATCTAGTTCAACTCTGCTTAGGAACCTGACAAGAACAGTAGATCCTCTTCAGTCCAATACATTGTACATGCTGGGAACAGATGCGTGTGCTATTTGCCCTGTGTATGACAATGGGAGCACAATAGTGACTCTTCTTACAAGAAAACAACTCTTGCTCTTAGGACCAGAAACTGCATATGATTCAATTCCACTTAGGACTGGGAAACAAACTCTAACTTGCCTTACAAGAAACAAACTCTGATTTAGAGAAAAAAGCACTCTTCTACTCTATTGTGTTTCCTAAGAGGTCCGAACAGTGAACTTGCTCAGAACAAAAGAACTGTGCTTCCTACACACACGGCCATATCTAGTTCAATTCTGCTTAGAAACCTGACAAGAACAGTAGATCCTCTTCAGTCCAATACACTGTACTGCTGGGAACAGACAACAGTGCTATTAGTCCTGTGTATGGCAATGGCAGCGCAATAGTGACTCTTCTTACCATAAAACAACTCTTGCACGTACGACCAGAAACTGCATGTGATTACACTCCATTTAGGACTGGGAAACAAACGCTAGCTCGCCTTACAAGAAACACACTCTGCTTTAGAGAAAAGAGCACTCTTCTACTCTACTGTGTTTCCTATAGGGCCAGAACAGTGAGCTTGCTCAGAAGAAAAGAACTGTGCTTCCTACACTCGGGCCATATCTAGTTCAACTCTGCTTAGGAAACTGACAAGAACAGTAGCTCCTCTTCAGTCTGATACACTGTACTTGCTGGGAACAGACGCATGTGCTATTTGCACTGTGTATGGCAATGGGAACACAATAGTGACTTTCCTTACCAGAACACAGCTCTTGCTCATAGGACCAGAAACTGCATGTGATTCCACTCCATTTAGGACTGGAAAACAAACGCTAGCTCGCCTTACAAGAAACAAACTCTGCTTTTGAGAAAAGAGCACTATGCTACTCTACTGTGTTTCCTATGAGGTCCGAACATTGAGCTTGCTCAGAACAAAAAAAAAAAACGTGATTCCTACACACACCGCCACACCTAGTTCAATTCTGCTTAGGAACCTGACAAGAAAAGTAGATCCTCTTCAGTCCAATACACTGTACTGCTGAGAAAAGACAACAGTGGTATTTGTCCTGTGTATGGCAATGGCAGCACAATAGTGACTCTTCTTACCATAAAACAACTCTTACCCGTAGGACCAGAAACTGCATATGATTCAACTCCAATTTGGACTGGGAAACAAACGCTATCTCGCCTTACAAGAAACACACTCTGCTTTTGAGAAAAGAGCACTCATCTACTCTACTGTGTTTCCTATGGGGTCCAAACAGTGAGCTTGCTCAGAACAAAAGAACTGTGCTTCCTACACACACGGACCATATCTAGTTCAGCTCTGCTTAGGAAACTGACAAGAACAGTAGCTCCTCTTCAGTCGAATACACTGTACTTGCTGGGAACAGACGCCAGTGCTATTTGTCCTGTGTAGGGCAATGGCAGCGCAATAATGACTCTTCTTACCAGAAAACAACTCTTGCTCGTAGGACCAGAAACTGCATGGGATTCAAATCCATTTAGGACTGGGAAACAAACGCTAGCTCGCCTTACAAGAAACACACTCTGCTTTTGAGAAAAGAGCACTCTTCTACTCTACTGAGTTTCCTATGTGGTCCAAACAGTGAGCTTGCTCAGAACAAAAGAACTGTGCTTCCTACACACACCGACCATATCTAGTTCAACTCTGCTTAGGAAACTGACAAGAACAGTAGCTCCTATTGAGTCCAATACACTGTACTTCCTCGGAACAGACTCTAGTGCTATTTGCACTGTGTGTGGCAATGGGAGCACAATAGTAACTTTTTTTACCAGAAAACTACTCTTGCTCATAGGACCGAAAACTGCCTGTGATTGAACTCTATTTAGGACTAGGAAACAAACTCTAGCTCGCCTTACAAAAAGCACACTCTGCTTTTGAGAATAGAGCACTCTTCTACTCTACTGTGTTTCCTATGAGGCCCGAACAGTGAGCTTGCTCAGAACAAAAAAAAACGTGCTTCCTACACACAAAACCACACCTAGTTCAATTCTGCTTAGGAACCTGACAAGAACAGCAGAACCTCTTCAGTCCAATACACTGTACTCCTGGGAACAGACAACAGTGCTATTTGTCCTGTGTATGCCAATGGCAGCGCAATAGTGACTCTTCTTACCATAAAACAACTCTTGCTCATAGGACCAGAAACTGCATGTGATTCAACTCCATTTAAAACTGGGAAACAAACAGTAGCTCTCCTTACAAGAAACACACTCTGCTTTAGAGAAAAGAGCACTCTTCTACTCTACTGTGTTTCCAATAGGGCCAGAACAGTGAGCTTGCTCAGAACAAAAGAACTGTGCTTCCTACACACACCGACAATATCTAGTTCAACTCTGCTTAGGAAACTGACAAGAACAGTAGCTCCACTTCAGTCCGAAACACTGTATTTGCTGGGAACAGACGTGAGTGCTATTTGCACTGTGTATGGCAATGGGAGCTCAATAGTTACTTTCCTTACCAGAAAACAACTCTTGCTCGTAGGAACATAAACTGCATGGGATTCAACTCCATTTAGGACTGGGAAAAAAACGCTAGCTCGCCTTACAAGAAACACACTCTGCTTCTGACAGAAGAGCACAATTCTACTCTACTGTGTTTCCTATGGGGTCCGAAGAGTGAGCTTGCTCAGAACAAAAGAACTGTGCTTCCTACACCCACCGACCATATCTAGTTCAACTCTGCTTAGGAAACTGACAAGAACAGTAGCTCCTCTTCAGTCGAATACACTGTACTTGCTGGGAACAGACGCGAGTGCTATTTGCACTGTGTATTGCATTTGGAGCACAATAGTGACTCTTCTTACCAGAAAAAAACTCTTGCTCGTAGGACCAAAAACTGCATGTGACTCAACTCCATTTAGGACTGGGAAACAAACGCGTGCTCGCCTTACAAGAAACACACTCTGCTTTAGAGAAAAGAGCACTCTTCTACTCTACTGTGTTCCCTATGGGGTCCGAACAGTGAGCTTGCTCAGAACAAAAGAACTGTGCTACCTACACGGGAAATATCTAGCTCAACTCTGCTTAGGAAACTGACAAGAACAGTAGCTCCTATTCAGTCCAATACACTATACTTGCTGGGAACAGATGCGAGAGCTATTTGCACTGTGTATGGCATTTGGAACGCAATAGTGACTTTTCTTACCAGAAAACAACTCTTGCTCGTAGGACCAAAAACTGCCTGTGACTCAACTCCATTTGGGACTGGGAAACAAACGCGAGCTCGCCTTACAAGAAACACACTCTGCTTTAGAGAAAAGAGCACTCTTCTACTCTACTGTGTTTCCTATGGCGTCCGAACAGTGAGCTTGCTCAGAACAAAAAAACTGTGCTTCCTACACACACGGCCATATCTAGTTCAAATCTGCTTAGGAACCTGACAAGAACAGTAGATCCTCTTCCGTCCAATACACTGTACTTGCTGGCAAGAGACGCCAGTGCTATTTGTCCTGTGTATGGCAATGGCAGCGCAATAGTGACTCTTCTTACCAGAAAACAACTCTTGTTTGTAGGACCAGATACTGCATATGATTCAACTCCATATTGGACTGGGAAACAAACGCTAGCTCGCCTTACAAGAAACACACTCTGCTTTTGAGAAAAGAGCACTCTTCTACTATACTATGTTTCTTATAGGGCCAGAACAGTGAGCTTGCTCAGAACAAAAGAACTGTGCTTCCTACACACACGGCCATATCTAGTTCATCTCTGCTTAGGAACCTGACAAGAACAGTAGATCCTGTTCAGTCCAATACACTGTGCATGCTGGGAACAGACGCGAGTGCTCTTTGCCCTGTGTATGACAATGGGAGCACAATAGTGACTCTTCATAGCAGAAAACAACTCTTGCTCGTAGGACCAGAAACTGCATGTGATGCAACTCCATTAAGGACTGGGAAACAAATGCTATCTCGCCTTACAAGAAACACACTCTGATTTAGAGAAAAAAGCACTCTTCTACTCTATTGTGTTTCCTAAGAGGTCCGAACAGTGAACTTGCTCAAACCAAAAGAACTGTGCTTCCTACACACACGGCCATATCTAGTTCAATTCTGCTCAGGAACCTGACAAGAACAGTAGCTCCTCTTCAGTCCAATACCCTGTACTTGCTGGGAACAGACTCCAGTGCTATTTGTCCTGTGTATGGCAATGGCAGCGCAATATTTACTATTCTTACCATAAAACAACTCTTGACAATAGGACCAGAAACTGCATGGGATTCAACTCCATTTAGGAGTGGGAAACAAACGCTAGCTCGCCTTACAAGAAACACACTCTGCTTTTGAGAAAAGAGCAAAATTCAACTCTACTGTGTTTCCTATGGGGTCCGAACAATGAGCTTGCTCAGAACAAAAGAACTGTGCTTCCTACACACACGGCCGTATCTAGTTCAATTATGCTTAGGAACCTGACAAGAACAGTAGATCCTCTTCAGTCCAATACACTGTACTTGCTGGGAACAGACGCCAGTGGAATTTGTCCTGTGTATGGCAATGGCAGCGCAATAGTGACTCTTCTTACCATAAAACAACTCTTGCTCGTAGGACCAAAAACTGACTGTGACAACTCCATTTAGGACTGGTAAACAAAGGCGAGCTCGCCTTACAAGAAACACACTCTGCTTCAGAGAAAAGAGCACTCTTCTACTCTACTGTGTTCCCTATGGGGTCCGAACAGTGAGCTTGCTCAGAACAAAAAAACTGTGCTTCCTACAAACATGGCCATATCTAGTTCAAGTCTGATTAGGAACCTGACAAGAACAGTAGATCCTCTTCAGTCCAATACACTGTACTTGCTGGGAACAGACGCCAGTGGAATTTGTCCTGTGTATGGCAATGGCAGCGCAATAGTGACTCTTCTTACCATAAAACAACTCTTGCTCGTAGGACCAAAAACTGACTGTGACAACTCCATTTAGGACTGGTAAACAAAGGCGAGCTCGCCTTACAAGAAACACACTCTGCTTTAGAGAAAAGAGCACTCTTCTACTCTACTGTGTTCCCTATGGGGTCGGAACAGTGAGCTTGCTCAGAACAAAAAAACTGTGCTTCCTACAAACATGGCCATATCTAGTTCAAGTCTGATTAGGAACCTGACAAGAACAGTAGCTCCTCTTCAGTCCGATACACTGTACTTGCTGGGAACAGACGCGAGTGCTATTTGCACTGTTTATGGCAATGGGAGCACAATAGTGACTTTCCTTACCAAAAAACAACTCTTGCTCGTAGGACCAGAAACTGCATGTGATTCAACTCCATTTAGGACTGGGAAACAAACGCTAGCTCGCCTTACAAGAAACACAATCTGCTTTTGAGAAAAGAGCACTCTTCTACTCTACTGTGTTTCCTATAGGGCCAGAACAGTGAGCTTGCTCAGAACAAAAGAACTGTGCTTCCTACATACACGGCCATATCTAGTTCAACTCTGCTTAGGAACCTGACAAGAACAGTAGATCCTCTTCAGTCCAATACACTGTACATGCTGGGAACAGACACGTGTGCTATTTGCCCTGTGTATGACAATGGGAGCACAATAGTTACTCTTCTTACCAGAGCACAACTCTTGCTCGTAGGACCAGAAAGTGCATGTGATTCAACTCCATTTAGGACTGTGAAACAAACACTAACTCGCCTTACAAGAAACACACTCTGAGTTAGAGAAAAAAGCACTCTTCTACTCTTTTGTGTTTCACAAGAGGTCCGAACAGTGAACTTGCTCAGAACAAAAGAACTGTGCTTCCTACACACACGGCCATATCTAGTTCAATTCTGCTTAGGAACCTGACAAGAACAGTAGATCCTATTCAGTCCAATACACTGTACTTCCTGGGAAGAGACTCCTGTACTATTTGTCCTGTGTATGGCAATGGCAGCGCAATATTGACTCTTCTTACCAGAAAACAACTCTTGCTCATAGGACCGGAAACTGTCTGTGATTGAACTCCATTTAGGACTAGGAAACAAACGCTAGCTCGCCTTATAAGAAACACACTCTGCTTTTGAGAAAAGAGCACTCTTCTACACTACTGTGTTTCCTATGAGGTCCGAACAGTGAGCTTGCTCAGAACAAAAAATTGAGCTTCCTACACACACCGCCACACCTAGTTCAATTCTGCTTAGGAACCTGACAAGAACAGTAGATCCTCTTCAGTCCAATACACTGTACTGCAGGGAACAGACAACAGTGCTATTTGTCCTGTGTATGGCAATGGCAGTGCAATAGTGACTCTTCTTACCATAAAACAACTCTTGCTCGTAGGACCAGAAACTGCATGTGATTCAACTCCATTTAGGACTGGGAAACAAACGCTAGCTCGCCTTACAAGAAACACATTCTGCTTTATTGAAAAGAGCACTCTTCTACTCTACTGTGTTTCCTATAGGGACAGAACAGTGAGCTTGCTCAGAAAAAAAGAACTGTGCTTCCTACACACGGGCCATATCTAGTTCAACTCTGCTTAGGAAACTGACAAGAACAGTAGCTCCTCTTCAGTCCGATATGCTGTACTTCCTGGGATCAGAAACGAGTGCTATTTGCACTGTGTATGGCAATGGGAGCGCAATAGAGACTTTCCTTACCAGAAAACAACTCTTGCTCGTAGGACCAGAAACTGCATGTGATTCAACTCCATTTAGGATTGGGAAACAAACGCTAGCTCGCCTTACAAGAAACACACTCTGCTTCTGAGAAAAGAGCACTCATCAACTCTACTGTGTTTTCAATAGCGCCAGAACAGTGAGCTTGCTCAGAACAAAAGAACTGTGCTTCCTACACACACGGGCCATATCTAGTTCATCTCTGCTTAGGAAACTGACAAGAACGGTAGCTCCTCTTCAGTCCAATACACTGTACTTGCGGGGAAGAGACGCGAGTGCTATTTGCACTGTGTATGGCTATTGGAGCACAATAGTGACTCGTCTTACCAGAAAACAACTCTTGCTCGTAGGACAAAAAACTGCATGTGACTCAACTCCATTTATGACTGGGAACCATCGCTAGCTCGCCTTCCAAGAAACACACTCTGCTTTTGAGGAAAGAGCACTCTATACTCTACTGTGTTTCCTATGGGTTCCGAACAGTGAGCTTGCTCAGAACAAAAAAAACTGTGCTTCCTACACACACGGCCATATCTAGTTCAAGTCTGCTTAGGAACCTGACAAGAACAGTAGATCCTCTTCCATCCAATACACTGTACTTGCTGGGAAAAGACGCCAGTGTTATTTGTCCTGTGTATGGCAATGTCAGCTCAATAGTGACTCTTCTTACCAGAAAACAACTCTTGCTGGTAGGACCAGAAACTGCATGGGATTCAACTCCATTTAGGACTGGGAAACAAACGCTAGCTCGCCTTACAAGAAACACACTCTGCTTTTGAGAAAAGAGCACTCTTGTACTCTACTGTGTTTCCTATGGTGTCCAAACAGTGAGCTTGCTCAGAACAAAACAACGGTGCTTCCTACACACATGAGCCATATCTCGTTCAACTCTGCTTAGGAAACTGACAAGAACAGTAGCTCCTCTTCAGTCTGATACACTGTACTTGCTGGGAACAGACGCCAGTGCTATTTGCACTGTGTATGTCAATGGGAGCACAATAGTGACTTTCCTTACCAGAAAACAACTCTTGCTCGTAGGACCAGAAATTGTATGTGATTCAACTCCATTTAGGACTGGGAAACAAACACTAGCTCCCCTTACAAGAAACACACTCTGCTTTTGAGAAAAGAGCGCTCTTCTACTCTAAAGTGTTTCCTGTAGGGCCAGAAGAGTGAGCTTGCTCAGAACAAAAGAACTGTGCTTCCAACACACACGGCCATATCTAGTTCAATTCTGTTTAGGAACCTGACAAGAACAGTAGCTCCTCTTCAGTCCGATACACTGTATTTGCTGGGAACAGATGCGAGTGCTATTTGCACTGTGTATGGCAATGGGAGCTCAATAGTTACTTTCCTTACCAGAAAACAACTCTTGCTCGTAGGACCAGAAACTGCATGTGATTCAACTCCATTTAGGACTGGGAAACAATCGCTAGCTCGCCTTACAAGAAACACACTCTGCTTTTGAGAAAAGAGCACTCTTCTACTCTACAGTGTTTCCTAAGTGGTCCAAACAGTGAGCTTGCTCAGAACAAAAGAACTGTGCTTCCTACACACACGGCCATATCTAGTTCAATTCTGCTTAGGAACCTGACAAGAACAGTAGATCCTCTTCAGTCCAATACACTGTACTTGCTGGGAAGAGACGCCAGTGCTATTTGTCCTGTGTATGGCAAATGCAGCACAATAGTGACTCTTCTTACCATAAAACAACTCTTGCTCGTAGGACCAGAAACTGCATGTGATTCAACTCCATTTAGGACTGGGAAACAAACACTAGCTCGCCTTACAAGAAACACACTCTGCTTTAGAGAAAAGAGCACTCTGCTACTCTACTGTGTTTCCTATGGGGTCCAAACAGTGAGCTTGCTCAGAACAAAATAACTGTGCTTCCTACACGGCAAATATCTAGCTCAACTCTGCTTAGGAAACTGACAAGAACAGTAGCTCCTATTCAGTCCAATACACTATACTTGCTGGGAACAGACGCGAGTGCTATTTGCACTGTGTATGGCATTTGGAGCGCAATAGTGACTCTTCTTACCAGAAAACAACTCTTGCTCGTAGGACCCAAAACTGCCTGTGACTCAACTCCATTTAGGACTGGGAAACAAATGCGAGCTCGCCTTACAAGAAACACACTCTGCTTTAGAGAAAAGAGCACTCTTCTACTCTACTGTGTTTCCTATGGCGTCCAAACAGTGAGATTGCTCAGAAGAAAAAAAATTGTGCTTCCTACACACACGGCCATATCTAGTTCAAATCTGCTTAGGAACCTGACAAGAACAGTAGATCCTCTTCCGTCCAATACACTGTACTTGCTGGGAAAAGACGCCAGTGCTATTTGTCCTGTGTATGGCAATGGCAGCGCAATAGTGACTCTTTTTACCAGAAAACAACTCTTGTTTGTAGGACCAGAAACTGCATGGGATTCAACTCCATTTAGGACTAGGAAACAAACACTAGCTCGCCTTACAAGAAACACACTCTGCTTTTTCAGAAAAGAGCACTGTTCTACTCTACTGTGTTTCCTATAGTGCCAGAACAGTGAGCTTGCTCAGAACAAAAGAACTGTGCTTCCTACACACACGGTCATATCTAGTTCAACTCTACTTAGGAACCTGACAAGAACAGTAGATCCTGTTCAGTCCAATACACTGTGCATACTGGGAACAGACGCCAGTGCTATTTGCCCTGTGTATGACAATTGGAGCACAATAGTGACTCTTCTTACCAGAAAACAACTCTTGCTCTTAGGACCAAAAACTGCATGTGACGCAACTCCATTTAGGACTGGGAAACAAACGCGAGCTCGCCTTACAATAAACACACACTGCTTTTGAGAAAAGAGCACTCTTCTACTCTACTGTGTTTCCTACAGGACCAAAACAGTGAGATTGCTCAGAACAAAAGAACTGTGCTTCCTACACACACGGTCATATCTAGTTCAATTCTGCTTAGGAAACTGACAAAAATAGTAGATCCTCTTCAGTCCAATACACTGTACTTGCTGGGAACAGACGCGAGTGCTATTTGCCCTGTGTATGACAATGGGAGCACAATAGTGAATCTTCTTACCAGAAAACAACTCTTGCTCGTAGGACCAGAAACTGAATGTGATTCAACTCCATTTAGGACTGGGAAACAAACGCTAGCTCGCCTTACAAGAAAAACTCTGTGCTTTTGACAAAAGAGCATTCTTCTACTATACTGTGTTTCCTATAGGGCCAAAACAGTGAGCTTCCTCAGAACAAAAGAACTGTGCTTCCTGCACACAGGGGCCATATCTATTCAATTCAGCTTAGGAAACTGACAAGAACAGTAGATCCTCTTCAGTCCAATACACTGTACATGCTTGGAACAGACGCCAGTACTATTTGCCCTGTGTATGACAATGGGAGCACAATAGTGACTCTTCTTACCAGAAAACAACTCTTGTTCCTAAGACCAGAAACTGCATGTGACTCAACTCCATTTAGGACTGGGAAACAAATGCTAGCTCGTCTTACAATAAATACACTCCGCTTTTGAGAAAAGAGCACTCTTCTACTCAACTGTGTTTCCTGTAGGGCCAGAACAGTGAGCTTGCTCAGAACAAAAGAACTGTGCTTCCTACACACACGGCCATATCTAGTTCAATTCTGTTTAGGAACCTGACAAGAACAGTAGATCCCCTTCAGTCCAATACACTGTACTTGCTGGGAACAGACGCCAGTGCTATTTGTCCTGTGTATGGCAATGGCAGCACAATATTGACTCTTCTTACCAGAAAATAACTCTTGCTCGTAGGACCAGAAACTGCATGTGATTCAACTCCATTTAGGACTGGGAAACAAACGCTAGCTCGCCTTACAAGAAACACACTCTGCTTTTGAGAAAAGAGCACTCTTCTACTCTACTGTGTTTCCCATGTGGTCCAAACAGTGAGCTTGCTCAGAACAGAAAACTGTGCTTTCTACACACGGACCATATCTAGTTCAAATCTGCTTAGGAAACCGACAAGAACAGTAGCTCCTCTTCAGTCCGATACACTGTAATTGCTGGGAACAGACGCGAGTGCTATTTGCACTGTGTATGGCAATGGGAGCGCAATAGTGACTTTCATACCAGAAAACAACTCTTGCTCGTAGGATCAGAAACTGCATGTTGTTTAACTCCATTTAGGACTGGGAAACAAATGCTAGCTCGCCTTACAAGAAACACACCCTGCTTTTGAGAAAAGAGCACTCTTCTACTCTACTGTGTTTCCTATGTGGTCAAAACAGTGAGCTTGCTCAGAACAAAATAACTGAGCTTCCTACACATACGGGCCATATCTCGTTCAACTCTGCTTAGGAAACTGACCACAACAGTAGCTACTCTTCAGTCCGATACACTGTACTTGCTGGGAACAGACGCGAGTGCTATTTGCTCTGTGCATGGCAATGGGAGCACAATAGTGACTCTTCTTACCAGAAAACAACTCTTGCTCGTAGGACCAGAAACTGCATGAGATTCAACTCCATTTAGGACTGGGAAACAAACGCTAGCTCGCATTACAAGAAACACACTCTGCTTTTGAGAAAAGAGCCCTCTTATACTCTAAAGTGTTTCCTATAGGGCCAGAACAGTGAGCTTGCTCAGAAAAAAAAACTGTGCTTCCTTCGCACACGGGCCATATCTAGTTCAACTCTGCTTAGGAAACTGACAAAAACAGTAGCTCCTCTTCAGTCCGGTACACTGTACTAGCTGGGAACACACGCGAGTGCTATTTGCACTGTGTATGGCAATTGGAGCGCCATAGTGACTTTCCTTACCAGAAAACAACTCTTGCTCGTAGGAACAAAAACTGCATGGGATTCAACTCCATTTAGGACTGGGAAACAAATGCTAACTCGCCTTACAAGAAACAAACTGTGCTTTTGAGAAAAGAGCAGTCTTCTACTCTACTGTGTTTCCTATGGGGTCCAAACAGTGAGCTTGCTCAGAACAGAAAACTGTGCTTCCTACACACGGACCATATCTAGTTCAACTCTGCTTATGAAACTGACAAGAACAGTAGCTCCTCTTCAGTCCGACACACTGTAATTGCTGGGAACAGACGCGAGTGCTATTTGCACTGTGTATGGCAATGGGAGCGCAATAGTGACTTTCCTTACGAGAAAACAACTCTTGCTCGTAGGACCAGAAACTGCATGTGATTCAACTCCATTTACGACTGGGAAACAAACACTAGCTCACCTTACAAGAAACACACCCTGCTTTTGAGAAAAGAGCACTCTTCTACTCTACTGTGTTTCCTATGTGATCAAAACAGTAAGCTTGCTCAGAAAAGAGAACTGAGCTTCCTACACACACGGGCCATATCTCGTTCAACTCTGTTTAGGAAACTGACAACAACAGTAGCTACTCTTCAGTCCGATACACTGTACTTGCTGGGAACAGACGCGAGTGCTATTTGCACTGTGTATGGCAATGGGAGCACAATAGTGACTCTTCTTACCAGAAAACAACTCTTGCTCGTAGGACCAGAAACTGCATGAGATTCAACTCCATTTAGGACTGGGAAACAAACGCTAGCTCGCATTACAAGAAACACACTCTGCATTTGAGAAAAGAGCCCTCTTATACTCTAAAGTGTTTCCTATAGGGCCAGAACAGTGATCTTGCTCAGAAAAAAAAAACCTGTGCTTCCTACACACACGGGCCATATCTAGTTCAACTCTGCTTAGGAAACTGACAAAAACAGTAGCTCCTCTTCAGTACGATACCCTGTACTAGCTGGGAACACACGCGAGTGCTATTTGCACTGTGTATGGCAATGGGAGCGCAATAGTGACTTTTCTTACCAGAAAACAACTCTTGCTCGTAGGACCAGAAACTGCATGTGATTCAACTCCATTTAGGACTGGGAATCAAATGCTAGCTCGCCTTACATGAAACACACTCTGCTTTTGAGAAAAGAGTACTCTTCTACTCTACTGACTTTCCTATGGGTCCGAACAGTGAGCTTGCTCAGAACAAAAGAACTGTGCTTCCTACACACACGGGCCATATCTAGTTCAACTCTGGCTAGGAAACTGACAAGAACAGTAGCTCCTCTTCAGTCCAATTCACCGTACATGCTAGGAACAGACGCCAGGACTATTTGCTCTGTGTATGACAATGGGAGCGCAGTAGGGACTCTTCTTACCAGAAAACAACTTTTGCTCGTAGGACCAGAAACTGCATGTGATTCAACTCCATTTAGGACTGGGAAACAAATGCTAGCTCGCCTTACATGAAACACACTCTGCTTTTGAGAAAAGAGTACTCTTCTACTCTACTGAGTCTCCTAAGGGATCCGAACAGTGAGCTTGCTCAGAACAAAAGAACTGTGCTTCCTACACACACGGGCCATATCTAGTTCAACTCTGCTTAGGAAACTGACAAGAACAGTAGATCCTCTTCAGTCCAATACACTGTACTTGCTGGGAACAGATGCAAGTGCTATTTGCACTGTGTATGGCAATGGGAGTGCAATAGTGACTCTTCTTACCAGAAAAAAACTCTTGCTCGTAGGACCAAAAACTGCATGTGTCTCAGCTCCATTTAGGACTGGGAAAGAAACGCAAGCTCGCCTTACAAGAAAAACACTCTGCTTTTGACAAAAGAGCATTCTTCTACTATACTGTGTTTCCTATAGGGCCTGAAGAGTGAGTTTCCTCAGAACAAAATAACTGTGCTTCCTGCACACAGGGGCCATATCTATTCAATTCTGCTTAGGAAACTGACAAGAACAGTAGATCCTCTTCAGTCCAATACACTGTACATGCTGGGAACAGACGCCAGTACTATTTGCCCTGTGTATGACAATGGGAGCACAATAGTGACTCTTCTTACCAGAAAACAACTCTTGTTCCTAGGACCAGAAACTGCATGTAATTCAACTCCATTTAGGACTGGGAAACAAACGCTAGCTCGCCTTACAAGAAACACACTCTGCTTTAGAGAAAAGAGCACTCTTCTACTCTACTGTGTTTCCTATAGAGCCAGAAGAGTGAGTTTCCTCAGAACAAAAGAACTGTGCTTCCTGCACCCAGGGGCCATATCTATTCAATTCTGCTTAGGAAACTGACAAGAACAGTAGATCCTCTTCAGTCCATACACTGTACATGCTGGGAACAGATGCCAGTACTATTTGCCCTGTGTATGACAATGGGAGCACAATAGTGACTCTTCTTACCAGAAAACAACTCTTGTTCCTAGGACCAGAAACTGCATGTAATTCAACTCCATTTAGGACTGGGAAACAAACGCTAGCTTGCCTTACAAGAAAAACACTGCTTTTGAGAAAAGAGCACTCTTCTACTCTACGGTGTTTCCTATAGGGCCAGAACAGTGAGCTTGATCAGAACAAAAGAATTGTGCTTCCTTCACACGGGCCATATCTAGTTCAACTCTGCTTAGGAAACTGACAAGAACAGTAGCTCCTCTTCAGTCCGATGCACTGTACTTGCTGGGAACGGACCAAGTGCTATTTGCTCTATGTCTGGCAATGGGAGCGCAAAAGTGTCTTTCCTTACCAGAAACCAATTCTTAATCGTAGGAGCAGAAACTGCATGTGATTCAACTCCATTTAGGACTGGGAAACAAATGCTAGCTCGCCTTATATGAAACACACTCTGCTTTAGAGAAAAGAGCACTCTTCTACTCTACTGTGTTTCTTATAGGGCCAGAACAGTGAGCTTGCTCAGAACAAGAGAACTGTTCTTCCTACACACACGCGCCATATCTCGTTCAACTCTGCTTAGGAAACTGACAAGAACAGTAGCTCCTCTTCAGTCCGATACACTGTACTTGCTGGGAACAGACGCGAGTGCTCTTTGCACTGTGTATGGCAATGGGAACACAATAGTGACTTTCCTTACCAGAAAACATCTCTTGCTCGTAGGACCAGAAACTGCATGTGATTCAACTCCATTTAGGACTGGGGAAAAAAACACTAGCTTGCCTTACAAGAAACACACTCTGCTTTTGAGAAAAGAGCACTCTTCTACTCTACTGTGTTTTCTACAGGGCCAGAACAGTGAGCTTGCTCAGAACAAAAGAACTGTGCTTCCTACAAACACGGCCATATGTAGTTCAATTCTGCTTAGGAACCTGACATGAAGAGTAGATCCTCTTCAGTCCAATACAGTGTACTTGCTGGGAACAGACCACAGTGCTATTTATCCTGTGTATGGCAATGGCAGCACAATAGTGACTCTTCTTACCAGAACACAACTCTTGATCGTAGGACCAGAAACTGCATGGGATTCAACTCCATTTAGGACTGGGAAACAAATGCTAGCTCACCTTCCAAGAAACACCCTCTGCTTTTGAGAAAAGAGCACTCTTCTTCTCTACTGTTTTTCCTGTAGTGCCAGAACAGTGAGCTTGCTCAGAACAAAAGAACTGTGCTTCCTACACACACGGCCATATCCAGTTCAATTCTGATTAGGAACCTGACAAGAACAGTAGATCCTCTTCAGTCCAATACACTGTACTTGGTGGGAACAGACGCCAGTGCTATTTGTCCTGTGTATGGCAATGGTAGCACAATAGTGACTATTCTTACCATAAAACAACTCTTGCTGGTAGGACCAGAAACTGCATGTGATTCCACTCCATTTAGGACTGGGAAACAAATGCTATCTTGCCTTACAAGAAACACAATCTGCTTTAGAGAAAAGAGCACTCCTCTACTCTACTGTGTTTCCTATGGGGTCCGAACAGTGAGCTTGCTCAGAACAAAAAAACTGTGCTTCCTACACACACGGCCATATCTATTTCAATTCTGCTTATAAACCTGACAAGAACAGTAGATCCTCTTCAGTCCAATACACTGTACTTGCTGGGAACAGACGCCAGTGCTAATTGTCTTTTGTATGGCAATGGCAGTGCAATAGTGACTCTTCTTACCAGAAAACAACTCTTGCTCGTAGGACCCAAAACTGCATGTGATTCAACTCCATTTAGGACTGGGAAACAAACGCTAGCTCGCTCTACAAGAAACACACTCTGCTTTGAGAAAAGAGCACTCTTCTACTCTACTGTGTTTCCTATGGGGTCCAAACAGTGAGCTTGCTCAGAACAGAAAACTTTGCTTCCTACACACGGACCATATCTAGTTCAACTCTGCTTAGGAAACTGACAAGAACAGTAGCTCCTGTTCTGTCCAATACACTGTAATTGCTGGGAACAGACGCGAGTGCTATTTGCACTGTGTATGGCAATGAGAGCGCAATAGTGACTTTCCTTAAGAGATAACAACTCTTGCTCGTAGGACCAGAAACTGCATGTGATTCAACTCCATTTAGGACTGGGAAACAAACACTAGCTCGCCTTACAAGAAACACACCCTGCTTTTGATAAAAGAGCACTCTTTTACTCTACTGTGTTTCCTATGTGGTCAAAACAGTGAGCTTGCTCAAAACAAAAGAACTGAGCTTCCTACACACACGGGCCATATCTCGTTCAAATCTGCTTAGGAAACTGACAACAACAGTAGCTACTCTTCAGTCCAATACACTGTACTTGCTGGGAACAGACGCGAGTGCTATTTGCACTGTATATGGCAATGGGAGCACAATAGTGACTCTTCTTACCAGAAAACAACTCTTGGTCGTAGGACCAGAAACTGCATGAGATTCAACTCCATTTAGGACTGGGAAACAAACGCTAGCTCGCATTACAAGAAACACACTCTGCTTTTGAGAAAAGAGCACTCTTCTACTCTACTGTGTTTCCTATGTGTTCCGAACAGTGAGCTTGCTCAGAACAAAAAAACTGTGCTTCCTCCACACACGGCCATATCTAGTTCAATTCTGCTTAGGAACCTGACATGAACAGTAGATCCTCTTCAGTCCAATACAGTGTACTTGCTGGGAAGAGACAACAGTGCTATTTGTCCTGTGTATGGCAATGGCAGCACAATAGTGACTCTTCTTACCAGAACACAACTCTTGCTCGTAGGACCAGAAAGTGCATGGGATTCAACTCCATTTAGGACTGGGAAACAAACGCTAGCTCGCCTTACAAGAAACACCCTCTGCTTTTGAGCAAAGAGCACTATTCTACTCTACTGTGTTTCCGCTGTGGTCAAAACAGTGAGCTTGCTCAGTACAAAGGAACTGTGCTTCCTACACACACGGCCATATCTAGTTCAATTCTGATTAAGAACCTTACTAGAACAGTAGATCCTCTTCAGTCCAATACACTGTACTTGCTGGGAACAGACGCCAGTGCTATTTGTCCTGTGTATGCCAATGGCAGCACAATAGTGATTCTTCTTACCAGAAAACAACTCTTGCTCGTAGGACCAGAAACTGCATGTGATTCAACTCCATTTAGAACTGGGAAACAAACGCTAGTTCGCCTTACAAGAAACACACTCTGTTTTAGAGAAAAGAGCACTCTTCTACTCTACTGTGTTTCCTATAGAGCCAGAAGAGTGAGTTTCCTCAGAACAAAAGAACTGTGCTTCCTGCACCCAGGGGCCATATCTATTCAATTCTGCTTAGGAAATTGACAAGAACAGTAGATCCTCTTCAGTCCATACACTGTACATGCTGGGAACAGATGCCAGTACTATTTGCTCTGTGTATGACAATGAGAGCGCAATAGTGACTCTTCTTACCAGAAAACAACTCTTGCTCCTAGGACCAGAAACTGCATGTGATTCAACTCCATTTAGGACTGGGAAACAAACGCTAGCTCGCCTTACAAGAAAAACACTGTGCTTTTGAGAAAAGAGCACTCTTCTACTCTACTGTGTTTTTTATAGGGCCAGAACAGTGAGCTTGATCAGAACAAAAGAACTGTGCTTCCTTCACACGGGCCATATCTAGTTCAACTCTGCTTAGGAAACTGACAAGAACATTAGCTCCTCAACAGTCCTATACACTGTACTTGCTGGGAACGGACCGAGTGCTATTTGCACTATGTATGGCAATGGGAGCGCAATAGTGACTTTCCTTACCAGAAAACAACTCTTGCTCGTAGGACCAGAAACTGCATGTGATTCAACTCCATTTAGGACTGGGAAAGAAACGCTAGCTCGCCTTACATGAAACACACTCTGCTTTTGAGAAAAGAGCACTCTTCTACTCTATTGTGTTTCCTATGTGGTCTGAACAGTGAGCTTGCTCAGAACAAAAAAACTGTGCTTCCTACACACACGGCCATATCTAGTTCAATTCTGCTTATAAACCTGACAAGAACAGTAGATCCTCTTCAGTCCAATACACTGTACTTGCTGGGAACAGACGCCAGTGCTATTTGTCTTGTGTATGGCAATGGCAGCCCAATAGTGACTCTTCTTACCAGAAAACAACTCTTGCTCGTAGGACCAGAAACTGCATGTGATTCACTCCATTTAGGACTAGAAAACAAACGCTAGCTCGCCTTACAAGAAACACACTCTGCTTTTGAGAAAAGAGCACTCTTCTACTCTACTGTGTTTCCTATTGGGTCCAAACAGTGAGCTTGCTAAGAACAAAAAACTGTGCTTCCTAAACACACGGGCCATATCTAGTTCAACTCTGCTTAGGAAACTGACAAGAACAGTAGCTTCTCTTCAGTCCAATACACTGTACTTGCTGGGAACAGATGCCAGCGCTATTTGCACTGTGTATGGCAATGGGAGCGCAAGAGTGACTCTTTTTACCAGAAAAATAAATTGCTCATACGACCAGAAACTGCATGTAATTCAACTCCATTTAGGACTGGGAAACAAACGCTAGCTCACCTTACCAGAAACACACTCTGCTTTTGAGAAAAGAGCACTCTTCTACTCTACTGTGTTTCCTATGGGGTCCAAACAGTGAGATTGCTAAGAACAAAAAACTGTGCTTCCTACACACACGGGCCATATCTAGTTCAACTCTGCTTAGGAAACTGACAAGAACAGTAGCTTCTCTTCAGTCCAAAACACTGTACTTGCGGGGAACAGTCGTGAGTGCTATTTGTCCTGTGTATGGCAATGGCACCACAATAGTGACTCTTCTTACGAGAAAAGATTTCTTGCTCGTAGGACCAGAAACTGCATGGGATTCAACTCCATTTAGGACTGGGAAACAAACGCTAGCTAGCATTACAAGAAACACACTCTGCTTTTGAGAAAAGAGCACTCTTCTACTCTAAAGTGTTTCCTATAGGGCCAGAACAGTGAGCTTGCTGAGAACAAAAGAACTGTGCTTCCTACACACACGGGCCATATCTAGTTCAACTCTGCTTAGGAAACTAACAAGAACAGTAGCTCCTCTTCAGTCCGATACACTGTAATAGCTGGTAACACACGCGAGTGCTATTTGCACTGTGTATGTCAATGAGACCACAATAGTGACTTTCCTTACCAGAAAACAACTCTTGCTCATAGGACCAGAAACTGCATGTGATTCAACTCCATTTAGGACTGGGAAACAAACACTAGCTCGCCTTACAAGAAACACACCCTGCTTTTGATAAAAGAGCACTCTTTTACTCTACTGTGTTTCCTATGTGGTCAAAACAGTGAGCTTGCTCAAAACAAAAGAACTGAGCTTCCTACACACACGGGCCATATCTCGTTCAAATCTGCTTAGGAAACTGACAACAACAGTAGCTACTCTTCAGTCCAATACACTGTACTTGCTGGGAACAGACGCGAGTGCTATTTGCACTGTATATGGCAATGGGAGCACAATAGTGACTCTTCTTACCAGAAAACAACTCTTGGTCGTAGGACCAGAAACTGCATGAGATTCAACTCCATTTAGGACTGGGAAACAAACGCTAGCTCGCATTACAAGAAACACACTCTGCTTTTGAGAAAAGAGCACTCTTCTACTCTACTGTGTTTCCTATGTGTTCCGAACAGTGAGCTTGCTCAGAACAAAAAAACTGTGCTTCCTCCACACACGGCCATATCTAGTTCAATTCTGCTTAGGAACCTGACATGAACAGTAGATCCTCTTCAGTCCAATACAGTGTACTTGCTGGGAAGAGACAACAGTGCTATTTGTCCTGTGTATGGCAATGGCAGCACAATAGTGACTCTTCTTACCAGAACACAACTCTTGCTCGTAGGACCAGAAAGTGCATGGGATTCAACTCCATTTAGGACTGGGAAACAAACGCTAGCTCGCCTTACAAGAAACACCCTCTGCTTTTGAGCAAAGAGCACTATTCTACTCTACTGTGTTTCCGCTGTGGTCAAAACAGTGAGCTTGCTCAGTACAAAGGAACTGTGCTTCCTACACACACGGCCATATCTAGTTCAATTCTGATTAAGAACCTTACTAGAACAGTAGATCCTCTTCAGTCCAATACACTGTACTTGCTGGGAACAGACGCCAGTGCTATTTGTCCTGTGTATGCCAATGGCAGCACAATAGTGATTCTTCTTACCAGAAAACAACTCTTGCTCGTAGGACCAGAAACTGCATGTGATTCAACTCCATTTAGAACTGGGAAACAAACGCTAGTTCGCCTTACAAGAAACACACTCTGTTTTAGAGAAAAGAGCACTCTTCTACTCTACTGTGTTTCCTATAGAGCCAGAAGAGTGAGTTTCCTCAGAACAAAAGAACTGTGCTTCCTGCACCCAGGGGCCATATCTATTCAATTCTGCTTAGGAAACTGACAAGAACAGTAGATCCTCTTCAGTCCATACACTGTACATGCTGGGAACAGATGCCAGTACTATTTGCTCTGTGTATGACAATGAGAGCGCAATAGTGACTCTTCTTACCAGAAAACAACTCTTGCTCCTAGGACCAGAAACTGCATGTGATTCAACTCCATTTAGGACTGGGAAACAAACGCTAGCTCGCCTTACAAGAAAAACACTGTGCTTTTGAGAAAAGAGCACTCTTCTACTCTACTGTGTTTTTTATAGGGCCAGAACAGTGAGCTTGATCAGAACAAAAGAACTGTGCTTCCTTCACACGGGCCATATCTAGTTCAACTCTGCTTAGGAAACTGACAAGAACATTAGCTCCTCAACAGTCCTATACACTGTACTTGCTGGGAACGGACCGAGTGCTATTTGCACTATGTATGGCAATGGGAGCGCAATAGTGACTTTCCTTACCAGAAAACAACTCTTGCTCGTAGGACCAGAAACTGCATGTGATTCAACTCCATTTAGGACTGGGAAAGAAACGCTAGCTCGCCTTACATGAAACACACTCTGCTTTTGAGAAAAGAGCACTCTTCTACTCTATTGTGTTTCCTATGTGGTCCGAACAGTGAGCTTGCTCAGAACAAAAAAACTGTGCTTCCTACACACACGGCCATATCTAGTTCAATTCTGCTTATAAACCTGACAAGAACAGTAGATCCTCTTCAGTCCAATACACTGTACTTGCTGGGAACAGACGCCAGTGCTATTTGTCTTGTGTATGGCAATGGCAGCCCAATAGTGACTCTTCTTACCAGAAAACAACTCTTGCTCGTAGGACCAGAAACTGCATGTGATTCACTCCATTTAGGACTAGAAAACAAACGCTAGCTCGCCTTACAAGAAACACACTCTGCTTTTGAGAAAAGAGCACTCTTCTACTCTACTGTGTTTCCTATTGGGTCCAAACAGTGAGCTTGCTAAGAACAAAAAACTGTGCTTCCTAAACACACGGGCCATATCTAGTTCAACTCTGCTTAGGAAACTGACAAGAACAGTAGCTTCTCTTCAGTCCAATACACTGTACTTGCTGGGAACAGATGCCAGCGCTATTTGCACTGTGTATGGCAATGGGAGCGCAAGAGTGACTCTTTTTACCAGAAAAATAAATTGCTCATACGACCAGAAACTGCATGTAATTCAACTCCATTTAGGACTGGGAAACAAACGCTAGCTCACCTTACCAGAAACACACTCTGCTTTTGAGAAAAGAGCACTCTTCTACTCTACTGTGTTTCCTATGGGGTCCAAACAGTGAGATTGCTAAGAACAAAAAACTGTGCTTCCTACACACACGGGCCATATCTAGTTCAACTCTGCTTAGGAAACTGACAAGAACAGTAGCTTCTCTTCAGTCCAAAACACTGTACTTGCGGGGAACAGTCGTGAGTGCTATTTGTCCTGTGTATGGCAATGGCACCACAATAGTGACTCTTCTTACGAGAAAAGATTTCTTGCTCGTAGGACCAGAAACTGCATGGGATTCAACTCCATTTAGGACTGGGAAACAAACGCTAGCTAGCATTACAAGAAACACACTCTGCTTTTGAGAAAAGAGCACTCTTCTACTCTAAAGTGTTTCCTATAGGGCCAGAACAGTGAGCTTGCTGAGAACAAAAGAACTGTGCTTCCTACACACACGGGCCATATCTAGTTCAACTCTGCTTAGGAAACTAACAAGAACAGTAGCTCCTCTTCAGTCCGATACACTGTAATAGCTGGTAACACACGCGAGTGCTATTTGCACTGTGTATGTCAATGAGACCACAATAGTGACTTTCCTTACCAGAAAACAACTCTTGCTCATAGGACCAGAAACTGCATGTGATTCAACTCCATTTAGGACTGGGAAACAAATGCTAGCTCGCCTTACATGAAACACACACTGCTTTTGAGAAAAGAGCACTCTTCTACTCTACTGTGTTTCCTATGGTGTCCGAAAAGTGAGCTTGCTCAGAACAAAAGAACTGTGCTTCCTACACACACGGGCCATATCTAGTTCAACTCTGCTTAGGAAACTGACCTGAACAGTAGATCCTCTTCAGTCCAATACACTGTACTTGCTGGGAACAGATGCAAGTGCTATTTGCACTGTGTATGGCAATGGGAGTGCAATAGTGACTCTTCTTACCAGAAAAAAACTCTTGCTCGTAGGACCAAAAACTGCATGTATCTCAACTCCATTTAGGACTGGGAAAGAAACGCTAGCTCGCCTTACAAGAAAAACACTCTGCATTTGAGAAAAGAGCATTCTTCTAATATACTGTGTTTCCTATAGGGCCAGAACAGTGAGCTTCCTCAGAACAAAAGAACTGTGCTTCCTGCACACATGGGCCATATCTATTCAATTCTGCTTAGGAAACTGACAAGAACAGTAGATCCTCTTCAGTCCAATACACTGTACATGCTGGGAACAGACGCCAGTACTATTTGCCCTGTGTATGACAATGGGAGAACAATAGTGACTCTTCTTACCAGAAAACAACTCTTGCTCCTAGGACCAGAAACTGCATGTGATTCCACTCCATTTAAGACAGGGAAACAAATGCTAGCTCGCCTTACAAGAAAAACACTCTGCTTTTGAGAAAAGAGCACTCTTCTACTCTTCTGTGTTTCCCATAGGGCCACAACAGTGAGCTTGATCAGAACAAAAGAACTGTGCTTCCTTCACACGGGCCATATCTAGTTCAACTCTGCTTAGGATACTGACAAGAACAGTAGCTCCTCTTCAGTCCGATACACTGTATTTGCTGGGAATGGACCGAGTGCTATTTGGACTATGTATGGCAATGGGAGCTCAATAGTGACTTTCCTTACCAGAAAACAACTCTAGCTCGTAGGAACAGAAACTGCATGTGATTCAACTCCATTTAGGACTGGGAAACAAATGCTAGCTCGCCTTACGTGAAACACACTCTGCTTTTGAGAAAAGAGCACTCTTCTACTCTAATGTGTTTCCTATGGAGTCCAAACAGTGAGCTTGCTCAGAACAAAAGAACTGTGCTTCCTACACACGGACCATATCTAGTTCAACTCTGCTTAGGGAACTGACAGTACAGTAGCTCCTATTCAGTCCAATACACTGTACTTCCTGGGAACAGACGCGATTGCTATTTGTAATGTGTATGGCAATGGGAGCGCAATAGTGACTTTCCTTACCAGAAAACAACTCTTGCTAGTAGGACCAGAAACTGCATGTGATTCAACTCCATTTAGGACTAGGAAACAAACGCTAGCTCGCCTTACAAGAAATACACTCTGCTTTTGAGAAAAGAGCACTGCTGTGGGATGTATGGCAAATGTGTTGCTAATTAATCAATAAAACACTGATTGGCCGTTGGCTAGGCAGGAAGTGTAGGCGGGGCAAGGAGGAGAATAAAGCAGGGAAGTGGAAGGCTTTGAGAGAGACACTGCCAGCCGCCATCAGGACAAGGAAGATGTAAGGTACCAGTAAGCCATGAGCCATGTGGCAAAGTAAAAATTAATAGAAATCTGCTAAATATAAGAGTAAGAGCTAGACAATAACAGGCCTTAGCTAATGGCCAAGCAGTTTAAATAATGTAAGAGTCTTTGTGTTTATTTTATAAGTGGGCTCTGAGACTGGCGGGACTTGGTGGTGGGAGCTGGAGAGAAATTCTCCAGCAACAAATGGCGTCCAATGTGTTGGCAAGAGTTTCCACCTAAAAACTGAGAAAAAAGATTCTAAAACGGAGCTAAAAACAGCTCCTAGTTGTCTCTTTCAAGCTAGTGGCAGCCTGCGTGTTTGAGCTACTATGGCGGGTTCCTGGCGTGCATGCTTGACCTGCAGTATGGCGGGAATGAGGCCTCTGCAAGTGGCACATTAAGCTGTGTGGTGGATTTAGCCTTTGCTAGTACAAAACAAAAGAAAACAAAAAAAAAGAGATTTCTGGGCTACACGCTGCTTTGATAGAAGCAGAGACCCACTATTTCTGAGAGTTGATGGCTCCCAGAGCTGGCGGAAAACCTAGCCATGTTGGGAAGCCGAGGTGGGCGGAGCCAGCAGCCACAGCTGCTGCAGTTTAAAGCAATAGATTCACAATAAGACAGATTCAGATGTAATAGTTTACAATGTGTGTAAAAGATACGTAGGCTTGAAAGAGACAAAAAAGGTGATATATAGAGTTATAGAAACAAATACATAGTTTTAAAAAATAAAGTCATTAAAGAGATAGTAAAGGTAGTATAAAAAATAAGCCACGTAAAAATGGATATTACACAGAGAATCTGGATTGTGTTGTCGTTGGGACTTTTAACTGCAGAAAAACATTTGATTGTAAAAGCTGTAGAGTTATGCCAAAATGTATATTTTAAAGATACCTTGACTTCAAAATTTGGATGTAAGGATATGTTGCTTTGGAAAAGAGTCTCTTTTGTTTCCACAGAAAGCCACAGGCTATGGATTTGTTCAAGATTAAGATACATCAGGTTTGACCAGCCAAGACCCCCTGAAGGTCTCCTATGACACCATGGCCCAGATGATCCAACATCCAGAATGGTTTAAAGGCATCTGGCTCAGACGATACAGCCTCATGGACTATTCCATAATTCTAAATTTTTTTTTGTTTCCCCACAAGATACAGCGCCCCCTTCCAGCAGGAAGTAGTAAGAGAAGCTACGCCCAAATTGCCAAATTAAATGTAATTTTACTTTGTTAAGGTTAAAACCTTCCTTTTTGAAAAAAAAAAAAAAGGGGCAAGTGCTGTGGGATGTATGGCAAATGTGTTGCTAATTAATCAATAAAACACTGATTGGCCGTTGGCTAGGCAGGAAGTGTAGGCGGGGCAAGGAGGAGAATAAAGCAGGGAAGTGGAAGGCTTTGAGAGAGACACTGCCAGCCGCCATCAGGACAAGGAAGATGTAAGGTACCAGTAAGCCATGAGCCATGTGGCAAAGTAAAAATTAATAGAAATCTGCTAAATATAAGAGTAAGAGCTAGACAATAACAGGCCTTAGCTAATGGCCAAGCAGTTTAAATAATGTAAGAGTCTTTGTGTTTATTTTATAAGTGGGCTCTGAGACTGGCGGGACTTGGTGGTGGGAGCTGGAGAGAAATTCTCCAGCAACAAATGGCGTCCAATGTGTTGGCAAGAGTTTCCACCTAAAAACTGAGAAAAAAGATTCTAAAACGGAGCTAAAAACAGCTCCTAGTTGTCTCTTTCAAGCTAGTGGCAGCCTGCGTGTTTGAGCTACTATGGCGGGTTCCTGGCGTGCATGCTTGACCTGCAGTATGGCGGGAATGAGGCCTCTGCAAGTGGCACATTAAGCTGTGTGGTGGATTTAGCCTTTGCTAGTACAAAACAAAAGAAAACAAAAAAAAAGAGATTTCTGGGCTACACGCTGCTTTGATAGAAGCAGAGACCCACTATTTCTGAGAGTTGATGGCTCCCAGAGCTGGCGGAAAACCTAGCCATGTTGGGAAGCCGAGGTGGGCGGAGCCAGCAGCCACAGCTGCTGCAGTTTAAAGCAATAGATTCACAATAAGACAGATTCAGATGTAATAGTTTACAATGTGTGTAAAAGATACGTAGGCTTGAAAGAGACAAAAAAGGTGATATATAGAGTTATAGAAACAAATACATAGTTTTAAAAAATAAAGTCATTAAAGAGATAGTAAAGGTAGTATAAAAAATAAGCCACGTAAAAATGGATATTACACAGAGAATCTGGATTGTGTTGTCGTTGGGACTTTTAACTGCAGAAAAACATTTGATTGTAAAAGCTGTAGAGTTATGCCAAAATGTATATTTTAAAGATACCTTGACTTCAAAATTTGGATGTAAGGATATGTTGCTTTGGAAAAGAGTCTCTTTTGTTTCCACAGAAAGCCACAGGCTATGGATTTGTTCAAGATTAAGATACATCAGGTTTGACCAGCCAAGACCCCCTGAAGGTCTCCTATGACACCATGGCCCAGATGATCCAACATCCAGAATGGTTTAAAGGCATCTGGCTCAGACGATACAGCCTCATGGACTATTCCATAATTCTAAATTTTTTTGTTTCCCCACAAGATACAGCGCCCCCTTCCAGCAGGAAGTAGTAAGAGAAGCTACGCCCAAATTGCCAAATTAAATGTAATTTTACTTTGTTAAGGTTAAAACCTTCCTTTTTGAAAAAAAAAAAAAAGGGGCAAGTGCTGTGGGATGTATGGCAAATGTGTTGCTAATTAATCAATAAAACACTGATTGGCCGTTGGCTAGGCAGGAAGTGTAGGCGGGGCAAGGAGGAGAATAAAGCGGGGAAGTGGAAGGCTGAGAGAGAGACACTGCCAGCCGCCATCAGGACAAGGAAGATGTAAGGTACCAGTAAGCCATGAGCCATGTGGCAAAGTAAAGATTAATAGAAATGGGCTAAATATAAGAGTAAGAGCTAGACAATAACAGGCCTGAGCTAATGGCCAAGCAGTTTAAATAATGTAAGAGTCTGTGTGTTTATTTTATAAGTGGGCTCTGAGACTGGCGGGACTTGGTTGTGGGAGCTGGAGAGAAATTCTACAGCAACAGAGCACACTTCTACTCTACTGTGTTTCCTATGGGGTCCAAACAGTGAGCTTGCTCAGAACAAAAGAACTGTGCTTCCTACACACATGGACCATATCTAGTTCAACTCTGCTTAGGAAACTGACAAGAACAGTAGCTCCTATTCAGTCCAATACACTGTACTTGCTGGGAACAGACGCGAGTGCTATTTGCACTGTGTATGGAATTTGGAGCGCAATAGTGACTCTTCTTACCAGAAAACAACTCTTGCTCATAGGAACAAAAACTGCCTGTGACTCAACTCCATTTATGACTGGGAAACAAACGCTAGCTCGCCTTACAAGAAACACACTCTGCTTTAGAGAAAAGAGCACTCTTCTACTCTACTGTGTTTCCTATAGGGCCAGAACAGTGAGCTTGCTCAGAACAAGAGAACTGTGCTTCCTACACACACGGGCCATATCTCGTTCAACTCTGCTTAGGAAACTGACAAGAACAGTAGCTCCTCTTCAGTCCGATACACTGTACTTGCTGGGAACAGACGCGAGTGCTATTTGCACTGTGTATGGCAGTGGGAACACAATAGTGACTTTCCTTACCAGAAAACAACTCTTGCTCGTAGGACCAGAAACTGCATGTGATTCAACTCCATTTAGGACTGGGAAACAAATGCTAGCTCGCCTTACAAGAAACACACTCTGATTTTAAGAAAAGAGCACTCTTCTACTCTACTGTGTTTCCTATAGGGAAAGAACAGTGAGCTTGCTCAGAACAAAGAACTGTGCTTCCTACACACATGGCCGTATCTAGTTCAATTCTGCTTAGGAACCTGACAAGAACAGTAGATCCTCTTCAGTCCAATACACTGTATATGCAGGGAAAAGACGCCAATGCTATTTGCCCTGTGTAAAACAATGGCAGCACAATAGTGACTCTTCTTACGAGAAAAGAACTCTTGCTCATAGGACCAGAAACTGCATGGGATTCAACTCCATTTAGGACTGGGAAACAAACGCTAGCTCACATTACAAGAAACACGCTCTGCTTTTGAGAAAAGAGCACTCTTCTACTCTACTGTGTTTCCTATGGGGTCCAAACAGTGAGCTTGCTCAGAACAAAAGAACTGTGCTTCCTACACACATCGACCATATCTAGTTCAACTCTGCTTTGGAAACTGACAAGAACAGAAGCTGCTCTTCAGTCCAATACACTGTACTTGCTGGGAACAGACGCGAGTGCTATTTGTCCTCTGTATGGCAATGGCAGCACAATAGTGACTCTTCTTATGAGAAAAGAACTCTTCCTCGTAGGACCAGAAACTGCATGTGATTCAACTCCATTTAGGACTGGGAAACAAACGCTAGCTCGCCTTACAAGAAACACACTCTGCTTTTGAGAAAAGAGCATTCTTCTACTCTACTGTGTTTCCTATGGGGTCCAAACAGTGAGCTTGCTCAGAACAAAAGAACTGTGCTTCCTACACACATCGACCATATCTAGTTCAACTCTGCTTTGGAAACTGACAAGAACAGAAGCTGCTCTTCAGTCCAATACACTGTATTTGCTGGGAACAGACGCGAGTGCTATTTTACTGTGTATGGCAATGGGAGCACAATAGTGACTTCCTTACCAAAAAACAACTCTTGCTCGTAGGACCAGTAACTGCATGTGATTTAATTCCATTTAGGACTGGGAAACAAACGCTAGCTCGCCTTACAAGAAACACCCTCTGCTTTTGAGAAAAGAGCACTCTTCTACTCTACTGTGTTTCCTATGTGGTCTGAACAGTGAGCTTGCTCAGAACAAAAAAACTGTGCTTCCTCCACACACGGCCATATCTAGTTCAATTCTGCTTAGGAACCTTACATGAACAGTAGATCCTCTTCGGTCCAATACACTGTACTTGCTAGGAACAGACAACAGTGCTATTTGTCCTCTGTATGGCAAAGGCAGCACAATAGTGACTCTTCTTACGAGAAAAGAACTCTTGCTCGTAGGACCAGAAACTGCATGGGATTCAACTCCATTTAGGACTGGGAAACAAACGCTAGCTCGCCTTACAAGAAACACACTCTGCTTTTGAGAAAAGAGCACTCTTCTACTCTACTGTGTTTCCTATGGGGTCCAAACAGTGAGCTTGCTCAGAACAAAAGAACTGTGCTTCCTACACACATCGACCATATCTAGTTCAACTCTGCTTTGGAAACTGACAAGAACAGAAGCTGCTCTTCAGTCCAATACACTGTACTTGCTGGGAACAGACGCGAGTGCTACTTTACTGTGTATGGCAATGGGAGCACAATAGTTACTTCCTTACCAAAAAACAACTCTTGCTCGTAGGACCAGTAACTGCATGTGATTTAATTCCATTTAGGACTGGGAAACAAACGCTAGCTCGCCTTACAAGAAACACCCTCTGCTTTTGAGAAAAGAGCACTCTTCTACTCTACTGTGTTTCCTAGGTGGTCCGAACAGTGAGCTTGCTCAGAACAAAAAAACTGTGCTTCCTTCACACAAGGCCATATCTAGTTCAATTCTGCTTAGGAACATGACATGAACAGTAGATCCTCTTCAGTCCAATACACTGTACTTGCTGGGAACAGACAACAGTGCTATTTATGCTGTGTATGGCAATGGCAGCACAATAGTGACTCTTCTTACGAGAAAAGATCTCTTGCTCATAGGACCAGAAACTGCATGGGATTCAACTCCATTTAGGACTAAAAACAAACGCTAGCTCGCCTTACAAGAAACACACTCTGCTTTTGAGAAAAGAGCACTCTTCTACTCTAAAGTGTTTCCTATAGGGCCAGAACAGTGAGCTTGCTGAGAACAAAAGAACTGTGCTTCCTACACACACGGGCCATATCTAGTTCAACTCTGCTTAGGAAACTAACAAGAACAGTAGCTCCTCCTCAGTACGATACACTGTAATAGCTGGGAACACACGCGAGTGCTATTTGCACTGTGTATGTCAATGAGAGCGCAATAGTGACTTTCCTTACCAGAAAACAACTCTTGCTCATAGGACCAGCAACTGCATGGGATTCAACTCCATTTAGGACTGGGAAACAAATGCTAGCTCGCCTTACATGAAACACACTCTGCTTTTGAGAAAAGAGCACTCTTCTACTCTACTGTGTTTCCTATGGGTTCCAAACAGTGAGCTTGCTCAGAACAAAAGAACTGTGCTTCCTACACACGGACCTTATCTAGTTCAACTCTGCTTAGGGAACTGACAGTACAGTAGCTCCTATTCAGTCCAATACACTGTACTTCCTGGGAACAGACGCGAGTGCTATTTGTAATGTGTATGGCAATGGGAGCGCAATAGTGACTTTCCTTACCAGAAAACAACTCTTGCTCGTAGGACCAGAAACTGCATGTGATTCAACTCCATTTAGGACTAGGAAACAAACGCTAGCTCGCCTTACAAGAAATACACTCTGCTTTTGAGAAAAGAGCACTGCTGTGGGATGTATGGCAAATGTGTTGCTAATTAATCAATAAAACACTGATTGGCCATTGGCTAGGCAGGAAGTGTAGGCGGGGCAAGGAGGAGAATAAAGCAGGGAAGTGGAAGGCTGAGAGAGAGACACTGCCAGCCGCCATCAGGACAAGAAAGATGTAAGGTACCAGTAAGCCATGAGCCATGTGGCAAAGTAAAAATTAATAGAAATCTGCTAAATATAAGAGTAAGAGCTAGACAATAACAGGCCTTAGCTAATGGCCAAGCAGTTTAAATAATGTAAGAGTCTTTGTGTTTATTTTATAAGTGGGCTCTGAGACTGGCGGGACTTGGTGGTGGGAGCTGGAGAGAAATTCTCCAGCAACAAATGGCGTCCAATGTGTTGGCAAGAGTTTCCACCTAAAAACTGAGAAAAAAGATTCTAAAACGGAGCTAAAAACAGCTCCTAGTTGTCTCTTTCAAGCTAGTGGCAGCCTGCGTGTTTGAGCTACTATGGCGGGTTCCTGGCGTGCATGCTTGACCTGCAGTATGGCGGGAATGAGGCCTCTGCAAGTGGCACATTAAGCTGTGTGGTGGATTTATCCTTTGCTAGTACAAAACAAAACAAAACAAAACAAAAAAGAGATTTCTGGGCTACACGCTGCTTTGATAGAAGCAGAGACCCACTATTTCTGAGAGTTGATGGCTCCCAGAGCTGGCGGAAAACGTAGCCATGTTGGGAAGCCGAGGTGGGCGGAGCCAGCAGCCACAGCTGCTGCAGTTTAAAGCAATAGATTCACAATAAGACAGATTCAGATGTAATAGTTTACAATGTGTGTAAAAGATACGTAGGCTTGAAAGAGACAAAAAAGGTGATATATAGAGTTATAGAAACAAATACATAGTTTTAAAAAATAAAGTCATTAAAGAGACAGTAAAGGTAGTATAAAAAATAAGCCACGTAAAAATGGATATTACACAGAGAATCTGGATTGTGTTGTCGTTGGGACTTTTAACTGCAGAAAAACATTTGATTGTAAAAGCTGTAGAGTTATGCCAAAATGTATATTTTAAAGATACCTTGACTTCAAAATTTGGATGTAAGGATATGTTGCTTTGGAAAAGAGTCTCTTTTGTTTCCACAGAAAGCCACAGGCTATGGATTTGTTCAAGATTAAGATACATCAGGTTTGACCAGCCAAGACCCCCTGAAGGTCTCCTATGACACCATGGCCCAGATGATCCAACATCCAGAATGGTTTAAAGGCATCTGGCTCAGACGATACAGCCTCATGGACTATTCCATAATTCTAAATTTTTTTTTGTTTCCCCACAAGATACAGCGCCCCCTTCCAGCAGGAAGTAGTAAGAGGAGCTACGCCCAAATTGCCAAATTATATGTAATTTTACTTTGTTAAGGTTAAAACCTTCCTTTTTTTAAAAAAAAGGGGGGGCAAGTGCTGTGGGATGTATGGCAAATGTGTTGCTAATTAATCAATAAAACACTGATTGGCCGTTGGCTAGTAAGGAAGTGTAGGTGGGGCAAGGAGGAGAATAAAGCGGGGAAGTGGAAGGCTGAGAGAGAGACACTGCCAGCCGCCATCAGGACAAGAAAGATGTAAGGTACCAGTAAGCCATGAGCCATGTGGCAAAGTAAAGATTAATAGAAATGGGCTAAATATAAGAGTAAGAGCTAGACAATAACAGGCCTGAGCTAATGGCCAAGCAGTTTAAATAATGTAAGAGTCTGTGTGTTTATTTTATAAGTGGGCTCTGAGACTGGCGGGACTTGGTGGTGGGAGCTGGAGAGAAATTCTACAGCAACAGAGCACTCTTCTACTCTACTGTGTTTCCTATGGGGTCCAAACAGTGAGCTTGCTCAGAACAAAAGAACTGTGCTTCCTACACACATGGACCATATCTAGTTCAACTCTGCTTAGGAAACTGACAAGAACAGTAGCTCCTATTCAATCCAATACACTGTACTTGCTGGGAACATACAACAGTGCTATTTGCACTGTGTATGGAATTTGGAGCACAATAGTGACTCTTCTTACCAGAAAACAACTCTTGCTCGTAGGAAAAAAAACTGCATGTGACTCAACTCCATTTATGACTGGGAAACAAACACTATCTCGCCTTACAAAAAACATACTCTGGTTTTGAGAAAAGATAAATCTTCTACTCTACTGTGTTTCCTATATTGCGAGAACAGTGAGTTTCTCAGAACAAAAGAACTGTGCTTCCTACAGAAACGGGCCATATCTAGTTCAACTCTGCTTAGGAAACTGACAAGAACAGTAGCTCCTCTTCAGTCCAATACATTGTACTTGCTGGGAACAGACGCGAGTGCTATTTGCAGTGTATGTGGCAATTGGAGCACAATACTGAATCTTCTTACCAGAAAACAACTCTTGCTCTTAGGACCAGAAACTGCATGGGATTCAACTCCATTTCGGACTTGGAAACAAACGCTAGCTCACCTTACAAGAAACACACTCTGCTTTTGAGAAAAGAGCACTCTTCTACTCTACTGTGTTTCCTATGGGGTCTGATCAGTGAGCTTGCTCAGAAAAAAAGAACTGTGTTTCCTACACAAATGGCATTATCTAGTTCAATTCTGCTCGGGAAACTGACAAGAACAGTAGATCCTCTTCAGTCCAATACACTGTACATGCTGGGAATAGACGCCAGTGCTATTTGCCCTGTGTTTGACAATGGGAGCGCAACAGTGACTCTTCTTACCAGAAAACAACTCTTGCTCGTAGGACCAGAAACTGCATGTGATTCAACTCCATTTAGGAATGGGAAACAAACGCAAGCTCGCCTTACAAGAAACACACTCTGCTTTTGAGAAAAGAGCACTATTCTACTCTACTGTGTTTCCTATAAGCCAGAAGAGTGAGCTTGCTCAGAACAAAAGAACTGTGCTTCCTACACACACGGGCCATATCTAGTTCAACTCTGCTTAGGAAACTGACAAAAACTGTAGACCTTCTTCAGTCCAATACACTTTACATGCTGGGAACAGACGCCAGTGCGATTTGCCCTGTGTATGACAATGGGAGCGCAACAGTGACACTTCTTACCAGAAAACAACTCTTGCTCATAGGACCAGAAACTGCATGTGATTGAACTCCATTTGGGACTGGCAAACAATCGCTAGCTCACCTTACAAGAAACACATTCTGCTTTTGAGAAAAGAGCACTCTTCTACTCTACTGTGTTTCCTACAGGGCCAGGAGAGTGAGCTTGCTCAGAACAAAAGAAGTGATATTATTTCACACATGGGCCATATCTAATTCAACTTTGCTTAGGAAACTGACAAGAACAGTAGATCCTCTTCAGTCCAATACACTGTACATCCTGGGAACAGATGCGAGTCCTATTTGCCCTGTGTATGGCAATGAGAGCACAATAGTGACTCTTCTTTCTAGAAAACAACTCTTGCTTGTAGGACCAGAAACTGCATGTGATTCAACTCCATTTAGGACTGGGAAACAAAAGCTAGATCGCCTTACAGGAAACACACTCTGCTTTTGAGAAAAGAGCACTCTTCTACTCTACTGTGTTTCCTATAAGGCCAAAACAGTGAGCTTGCTCAGAACAAAAGAACTGTGCTTCCTACACACACCGGCCATATCTAGTTCAACTCTGCTTAGGAAACTGACAAGAACAGTAGATCCTCTTCAGTCCAATACACTGTAAATGCCGGGAACAGATGCCAGTGCTATTTGCCCTGTGTATGACAATGGGAGCGCAATAGTGACTCTTCTTACCAGAAAAAAACTCTTGCTCCTAGGATCAGAAACTGCATGTGATTCAACTCCATTTAGGACTGGGAAACAAACGCTAGCTCGCCTTACAAGAAACACACTGTGCTTTTGAGAAAAGAGCACTCTTCTACTCTACTGTGTTTCCTATGGGGTCCGAACAGTGAGCTTGCTCAGAACAAATGAACTGTGCTTCCTACACACACGGGCCATATCTAGTTCAACTCTGCTTAGGAAACTGACAAGAACAGTAGCTCCTCTTCTGTCCAATACACTGTACTTGCAAAGAATAGTAGCAAGTGTTGTTTGCACTGTGTATGGCAGTAGCATCGCAATAGTGACTCTACTTACCAGAAAACAACTCTTGCTCATAGGACAAGAACCTCCATGTTATTCAACTCCATTTAGGACTGGGAAACAAACGATAGCTCACCTTACAAGAAACACAATCTGCTTTTGAGAAATGAGCACTCTTCTACTCTACTGTGTTTCCTATAGGGCCAGAACAGTGAGCTTGCTCAGAACAAAAGAACTGTGCTTCCTACACACACCAGCCATATCTAGTTCAACTCTGCTTAGGAAACTGACAAGAACAGTAGCTCCTCTTCAGTCCAATACACTGTACTTGCTGGGAGCAGACGCGAGTGCTATTTGCACTGTGTATGGCAAAGGGAGCGAAATAGTGACTTTTCTTACCAAAAAACAAGTCTTGCTCGTAGGACCAGAAACTGCATGGGATTCAACTCCATTTCTGACTGGGAAACAAACACTAGCTCGCCTTACAAGAAACACACTCTGCTTTTGAGAAAAGAGCACTCTTCTACTATACAGTGTTTCCTATGGGATCCGAACAGTGAGCTTGCTGAGAACAAAAGAACTGTGCTTCCTACACACACGGGCCATATCTAGTTCAATTCTGCTTAGGAAATTGACAAGAACAGTAGCTCATCTTCAGTCCAATACACTGTACTTGCTGCGAACAGACATGAGTGCTATTTGCACTGTGTATGGCAATGGGAGCGCAATAGTGACTCTTCTTACCAGAAAACAACTCTTGTTCGTAGGACCAAAAACTGCTTGTGATTCAACTCCATTTAGGACTGGGAAACAAACACTATCTCGCCTTACAAGAAACACACTCTGGTTTTGAGAAAAGATAAATCTTCTACTCTACTGTGTTTCCTATATTGCGAGAACAGTGAGTTTTCTCAGAACAAAAGAACTGTGCTTCCTACAGAAACGGGCCATATATAGGTCAACTCTGCTTAGGAAACTGACAAGAACAGTAGATCCTCTTCAGTCCAATACATTGTACTTGCTGGGAACAGACGCCAGTGCTATTTGCAGTGTATGTGGCAATTGGAGCACAATACTGAATCTTCTTACCAGAAAACAACTCTTGCTCTTAGGACCAGAAACTGCATGGGATTCAACTCCATTTCGGACTTGGAAACAAACGCTAGCTCGCCTTACAAGAAACACACTCTGCTTTTGAGAAAAGAGCACTCTTCTACTCTACTGTGTTTCCTATGGGGTCTGATCAGTGAGCTTGCTCAGAAAAAAAGAACTGTGCTTCCTACACAAACGGCATTATCTAGTTCAATTCTGCTCGGGAAACTGACAAGAACAGTAGATCCTCTTCAGTCCAATACACTGTACTTGCTGCGAACAGACGCGAGTGCTATTTGCACAGTGTATGGCAATGGGAGCACAATAGTGACTCTTCTTACCAGAAAACATCTCTTGCTCGTAGGACCAAAAACTACATGTGATTCAACTCCATTTAGGACTGGGAAACAAATGCTAGCTCTCCTTACAAGAAACACACTCTGCTTTTGAGAAAAGGGCACTCTTCTACTCTACCCTGTTTCCTATAGGGCCAAAACGGAGAGCTTGCTCAGAACAAAAGAACTGTGCTTCCTACACACAGGGGCCATATCTAGTTCAACTCTGCTTAGGAAACTGACAAGAACAGTAGATCCTCTTCAGTCCAATACACTGTACATGCTGGGAACAGACGCCAGTGCTATTTGCCCTGTGTATGACAATGGGAGCGCAATAGTGACACTTCTTACCAGAAAACAACTCTTGCTCCTAGGATCAGAAACTACATGTGATTCAACTCCATTTCGGACTGGGAAACAAACGCTAGCTCGCCTTACATGAAATACACTCTGCTTTTGAGAAAAGAGCACTCTTCTACTCTACTGTGTTTCGTATGGTGTCCGATCAGTGAGGTTGCTCAGAACAAAGAACTGTGCTTCCTACACACACGGGCCATATCTAGTTCAACTCTGCTTAAGAAACTGACAAGAACAGTAGCTCCTCTTCTGTCCAATACACTGTACTTGCAAAGAACAGTAGCGAGAGTTGTTAGCACTGTGTATGGCAGTAGGAGCGCAATAGTGACTCTTCTTACCAGAAAACAACTCTTGCTCATAGGACAAGAAACTGTATGTAATTCAACTCCATTTAGGACTGGGAACCAAATGCTAGCTCACCTTACGAGAAAAACACTCTGCTTTTGAGAAAAGAGCACTCTTCTACTCCTCTGTGTTTCCTATAGGACCAGAACAGTGAGCTTGCTCAGAACAAAAGAACTGTGCTTCCTAAACACACGGGCCATATCTCGTTCAACTCTGCTTAGGAAACTGACAAGAACAGTAGCTCCTCTTCAGTCCAATACACTGTACTTGCTGGGAACAGACGGGAGTGCTATTTGCACTGTTTATGGCAAAGGGAGCACAATAGTGACTTTCCTTACCAGAAAACATCCCTTGCTTGTAGGACCAAAAACTGCATGTGATTCAACTCCATTTAGGACTGCGAAACAAACGCTAGTTCACCTTACAAGAAAAAAACTCTGCTTTTGAGAAAAGAGCACACTTCTACTCTACTGTGTTTTCTGTAGGGCCAGAACAGTGAGCTTGCTCAGAACAAAAGAACTGTGCTTCCTACACACAAGGGCTATATCTAGTTCAACTCTGCTTAGGAAACTGACAAGAACAGTAGATCCTCTAGGTCCAATACACTGTACATGCTGGGAACAGACGCCAGTGCTATTTGCCCTGTGTATGACAATGGGAGCGCAATAGTGACTCTTCTTACCAGAAAAAACTCTTGCTCCTAGGATCAGAAACTACATGTGATTCAACTCCATTTAGGACTGGGAAACAAACACTAGCTAGCCTTACAAGAAACACACTCTGCTTTTGAGAAAAGAGCACACTTCTATTCTACTGTGTTTACTATGGGGTCCGAAAATTGAGCTTGCTCAGAACAAAAGAACTGTGCTTCACACACACGGGCCATATGTAGTTCAACTCTGCTTAGGAAACTGACAAGAACAGTAGCTCCTCTTCTGTCCAATACACTGTACTTGCTGGGAACAGACGCGAGTGCTATTTGAACTGTGTAGGGCAAAGGGAGCACAATAGTGTCTTTCCTTACCAGAAAACATCCCTTGCTCATAGGACCAAAAACTGCATGTGATTCAACTCCATTTAGGACTGGGAAACAAACGCTAGCTCACCTTAAAAGAAACACTCTGCTTTTGAGAAAAGAGCACTCTTCTACTCTACTGTGTTTCCTATAGGGCAAGAACAGTGAGCTTGCTCAGAACAAAAGAGCTGTGCTTCCTACACACACGCGCTATATCTAGTGCAACTCTGCTTAGGAAACTGACAAGAACAGTAGCTCCTATTCAGTCCAATACACTGTACTTCCTGGAAGCAGACGCGAGTGCAATTTGCACTTTGTATGGCAATGGGAGCGCAATAGTGACTCTTCTTACCACAAAACAACTCTTGCTCGTATCACCAGAAACTGCATGGGATTCAACTCCGTTTCTGACTGGGAAACAAACACTAGCTAGCCTTACAAGAAACACAATCTGCTTTTGAGAAAAGAGCACTCCTCTACTCTACTGTGTTTCCTATGGGGTCTGAAAAGTGAGGTTGCTCAGAACAAAAGAACTGTGCTTCACGCACACGGGACATAACTACTTCAACTCTGCTTAAGAAACTGACAAGAACAGTAGCTCCTCTTCTGTCCAATACAATGTACTTGCTGGGAACAGACGCGAGTGCTATTTGCACTGTGTATGGCAATGGTAGCACAATAGTGACTCTTCTTACCAGAAAACAACTCTTGCTCGCAGGACCAGAAACTGCATGTGATTCAACTCCATTATGGACTGGGAAACAAACGCTAGCTCGCCTTACAAGAAACACACTCTGCTTTTGTGAAAAGAGCATTCTTCTACTCTTCTGTGTTTCCTATATGGCCAGAAGAGTGAGCTTGCTCTGAACAAATGATTTGTGCTTCCTTAACACACGGGCCATATATAGTTCAACTCTGCTTAGGAAACTGACAAGAACAGTAGCTCCTCTTCAGTCCAATACACTGTACTTGCTGGGAACAGACGCGAGTGCTATTTACCCTGTGTATGCCAATGGGAGTGCAATAGTGACTCTCCTTACCAGAAAACAACTCTTGCTTGTAGGACCAGAAACTGCATGTGATTTAACTCCTTTAGGACTTGGAAACAAATGCTAGCTTGCCTTAGAAGAAACACACTCTGCTTTTGAGAAAAGAACACTCTTCTACTCTACTGCGTTTCCTATAGGGCCAGAACAGTGAGCTTGCTCAGAACAATAGAACTGTGCTTCCTACACACACAGGCCATATCTAGTTCAACTCTGCTGAGGAAACTGACAAGAACAGTAGCTCCTAATCAGTCCAATATACTGTACTTGAACAGACGCGAGTAATATTTGCACTGTGTATGGCATTTGGAGCACAATAGTGACTCTTCTTACCAGAAAACAACTCTTGCTCGTAGGACCAAAAACTGCATGTGTCTCAACTCCATTTAGGACTGGGAAACAAACGCGAGCTCACTTTACAAGAAAAACACTCTGCTTTAGAGAAAAGAGCACTCTTCTACTCTACTGTGTTTCCTATGGGGTCCAAACAGTGAGCTTGCTCAGAACAAAAGAACTGTGCTTCCTACACACACGGGCCATATCCAGTTCAACTCTGCTTAGGATACTGACAAGAACAGTAGCTCCTCTTCAGTCCGATACACTGTACTTGCTGGGAACAGAAGTGAGTGCTATTTGCACTGTGTATGGCAATGGGAGCGCAATAGTGACTTTCCTTACCAGAAACCAACTCTTGCTCGTAGGACCAGAAACTGCATGTGATTCAACTCCATTTAGGACTGGGAAACAAACCCTAGCTCGCCTTACAAGAAACACACTCTGCTTTTGAGAAAAGAGCACTCTTCTACTCTACTGTGTTTCCTATAGGGCCAGAACAGTGAGCTTGCTGAGAACAAAAGAACTGTGCTTCCTACACACACGGACCATATCTAGTTCAACTCTGCTTAGGAAACTGACAAGAACAGTAGCTCCTATTCAGTCCAATTCACTGTACTTGCTGGGAACAGACGCGAGTGCTATTTGCACTGTGTATGGCAATTGGAGCACAATAGTGACTGGTCTTACCAGAAAACAACTCTTGCTCGTAGGACAAAAAACTGCATGTGACTCAACTCCATTTAGGACTGGAAAACAAACGCTAGCTCGACTTCCAAAAACACACTCTGCTTTTGAGAAAAGAGCACTCTTCTACTCTACTGTGTTTCCTATGTGTTCCGAAGAGTGAGCTTGCTCAGAACAAAAAAACTGTGCTTCCTACACACACGGCCATATCTAGATCAAGTCTGCTTAGGAAACTGAAGAAGAACAGTAGCTCCTATTCAGTCCGATACACTGTACTTGCTGGGAACAGACGAGACTGCTATTTGCCCTGTATATGGCATTTGGAGCCCAACAGTGACTCTTCTTACCAGAAAACAACTCTTGCTCATAGGACCAAAAACTGCATGTGACTCAACTCCAGTTAGGACTGGGAAACAAACGCGAGCTCGCCTTACATGAAACACACTGCTTTTAAGAAAAGTGCACTCTTCTACTCTTCTGTGTTTCCTATAAAGCCAGAACAGTGAGCTTGCTCAGAACATAAGAACTGTGCTTCCTACACACACGGGCCATATCTAGTTAAACTCTGCTTAGGAAACTGACAAGAACAGTAGCTCCTCTTCAGTCTGATACACTGTACTTGCTGGGAACAGACGCATGTGCTATTTGCACTGTGTATGGCAATGGGAACACAATAGTGACTTTCCTTACCAGAACACAGCTCTTGCTCATAGGACCAGAAACTGCATGTGATTCCACTCCATTTAGGACTGGAAAACAAACGCTAGCTCGCCTTACAAGAAACAAACTCTGCTTTTGAGAAAAGAGCACTATGCTACTCTACTGTGTTTCCTATGAGGTCCGAACATTGAGCTTGCTCAGAACAAAAAAAAAAACGTGATTCCTACACACACCGCCACACCTAGTTCAATTCTGCTTAGGAACCTGACAAGAAAAGTAGATCCTCTTCAGTCCAATACACTGTACTGCTGAGAAAAGACAACAGTGGTATTTGTCCTGTGTATGGCAATGGCAGCACAATAGTGACTCTTCTTACCATAAAACAACTCTTACCCGTAGGACCAGAAACTGCATATGATTCAACTCCAATTTGGACTGGGAAACAAACGCTATCTCGCCTTACAAGAAACACACTCTGCTTTTGAGAAAAGAGCACTCATCTACTCTACTGTGTTTCCTATGGGGTCCAAACAGTGAGCTTGCTCAGAACAAAAGAACTGTGCTTCCTACACACACGGACCATATCTAATTCAGCTCTGCTTAGGAAACTGACAAGAACAGTAGCTCCTCTTCAGTCGAATACACTGTACTTGCTGGGAACAGACGCCAGTGCTATTTGTCCTGTGTAGGGCAATGGCAGCGCAATAATGACTCTTCTTACCAGAAAACAACTCTTGCTCGTAGGACCAGAAACTGCATGGGATTCAACTCCATTTAGGACTGGGAAACAAACGCTAGCTCGCCTTACAAGAAACAAACTCTGCTTTTGAGAAAAGAGCACTCTTCTACTCTACTGAGTTTCCTATGGGGTCCAAACAGTGAGCTTGCTCAGAACAAAAGAACTGTGCTTCCTACACACACCGACCATATCTAGTTCAACTCTGCTTAGGAAACTGACAAGAACAGTAGCTCCTATTGAGTCCAATACACTGTACTTCCTCGGAACAGACTCTAGTGCTATTTGCACTGTGTGTGGCAATGGGAGCACAATAGTAACTTTTTTTTACCAGAAAACAACTCTTGCTCATAGGACCGGAAACTGCCTGTGATTGAACTCTATTTAGGACTAGGAAACAAACTCTAGCTCGCCTTACAAAAAACACACTCTGCTTTTGAGAATAGAGCACTCTTCTACTCTACTGTGTTTCCTATGAGGTCCGAACAGTGAGCTTGCTCAGAACAAAAAAAACGTGCTTCCTACACACACACCACACCTAGTTCAATTCTGCTTAAGAACCTGACAAGAACAGTAGATCCTCTTCAGTCCAATACACTGTACTCCTGGGAACAGACAACAGTGCTATTTGTCCTGTGTATGCCAATGGCAGCGCAATAGTGTCTCTTCTTACCATAAAACAACTCTTGCTCATAGGACCAGAAACTGCATGTGATTCAACTCCATTTAAAACTGGGAAACAAACGGTAGCTCTCCTTACAAGAAACACACTCTGCTTTAGAGAAAAGAGCACTCTTCTACTCTACTGTGTTTCCAATAGGGCCAGAACAGTGAGCTTGCTCAGAACAAAAGAACTGTGCTTCCTACACACACCGACAATATCTAGTTCAACTCTGCTTAGGAAACTGACAAGAACAGTAGCTCCACTTCAGTCCGAAACACTGTATTTGCTGGGAACAGACGTGAGTGCTATTTGCACTGTGTATGGCAATGGGAGCTCAATAGTTACTTTCCTTACCAGAAAACAACTCTTGCTCGTAGGAACAGAAACTGCATGGGATTCAACTCCATTTAGGACTGGGAAACAAACGCTAGCTCGCCTTACAAGAAACACACTCTGCTTCTGACTGAAGAGCACAATTCTACTCTACTGTGTTTCCTATGGGGTCCGAAGAGTGAGCTTGCTCAGAACAAAAGAACTGTGCTTCCTACACACACCGACCATATCTAGTTCAACTCTGCTTAGGAAACTGACAAGAACAGTAGCTCCTCTTCAGTCGAATACACTGTACTTGCTGGGAACAGACGCGAGTGCTATTTGCACTGTGTATTGCATTTGGAGCACAATAGTGACTCTTCTTACCAGAAAAAAACTCTTGCTCGTAGGACCAAAAACTGCATGTGACTCAACTCCATTTAGGACTGGGAAACAAACGCGTGCTCGCCTTACAAGAAACACACTCTGCTTTAGAGAAAAGAGCACTCTTCTACTCTACTGTGTTTCCTATGGGGTCCAAACAGTGAGCTTGCTCAGAACAAAAGAACTGTGCTTCCTAAACACGCGGGCCATATCTAGTTCAACTCTGCTTAGGAAACTGACAAGAACAGTAGCTCCTCTTCAGTCGGATACACTGTACTTGCTGGGAAGAGACGCGAGTGCTATTTGCACTGTGTATGGCAATGGGAGCGCAATAGAGACTTTCCTTACCAAAAAACAACTCTTGCTCGTAGGACCAGAAACTGCATGTGATTCAACTCCATATAGGACTGGGAAACAAATTCTAGCTCGCCTTACAAGAAACACAATCTGCTTTTGAGAAAAGAGCACTCTTCTACTCTACTGTGTTTCCTATAGGGCCAGAACAGTGAGCTTGCTCAGAACAAAACAACTCTGCTTCCTACACACACGGCCATAACTAGTTCAACTCTGCTTAGGAACCTGACAAGAACAGTAGATCCTCTTCAGTCCAATACACTGTACATGCTGGGAAGACACGCGTGTGCTATTTGCCCTTTGTATGACAGTGGGAGCACAATAGTGACTCTTCTTACCAGAAAACAACTCTTGCTCGTAGGAACAGAAACTGCATGTGATTCAACTCCATTTAGGACTGGGAAACAAACGCTAGCTCGCCTTACAAGAAACACACTCTGCTTTTGAGAAAAGAGCACTCTTTTACTCTACTGTGTTTCCTATGGGTTCCGAACAGTGAGCTTGCTCAGAACAAAAAAACTGTGCTTCCTACACACACGGCCATATCTAGTTCAAGTCTGCTTAGGAACCTCACAAGAACAGTAGATCCTCTTCCATCCAATACACTGTACTTGCTGGGAAAACATGCCAGTGTTATTTGTCCTGTGTATGGCAAAGGCAGCGCAATAGTGACTCTTCTTACCAGAAAACAACTCTTGCTTGTAGGACCAGAAACTGCATGTGATTCAACTCCATTTAGGACTGGGAAACAAACGCTAGCTCGCCCTAGAAGAAACACACTCTGCTTTGAGAAAAGAGCACTCTTCTACTCTACTGTGTTTCCTATGGGGTCCAAACAGTGAGCTTGCTCAGAACAAAAGAACTGTGCTTCCTACACACACCGACCATATCTAGTTCAACTCTGCTAAGGAAACTGACAATAACAGTAGCTCATATTCAGTCCAATACACTGTACTTCCTGCGAACAGACGCTAGTGCTATTTGCACTGTGTATGGCAATGGGAGCACAATAGTAACTTTCCTTACCAGAAAACAACTCTTGCTCATAGGAACAGAAACTGCATGGGATTCAACTCCATATAGGACTGTAAAACAAATGCTAGCTCCCCTTACAAGAAACACAATCTGCTTTTGAAAAAAGAGCACTCTTCTACTCTACTGTGATTCCTATAGGGCCAGACAGTGAGCTTGCTCAGAAGAAAAGAACTGTGCTTCCTACACACACGGTCATATCTAATTCAACTCTGCTTAGGAAACTGACAAGAACAGTAGCTCCTATTCAGTCCAATACACTGTACTTGCTGGGAACAGACGCGAGTGCTATTTGTACAGTGTATTGCATTTGGAGCGCAATAGTGACTCTTCTTACCAGAAAACAACTCTTGCTCGTAGGACCAAAAACTGCCTGTGACTCAACTCCATTTAGGACTGGGAAACAAACGCGAGCTCGCCTTACAAGAAACAAACTCTGCTTTAGAGAAAAGAGCACTCTTCTACTCTACTGTGTTCCCTAAGGGGTCCGAACAGTGAGCTTGCTCAGAACAAAAAAACTGTGCTTCCTACACACACGGCCATATCTAGTTCAAGTCTGCTTAGGAACCTGACAAGAACAGTAGATCCTCTTCCATCCAGTACACTGTACTTGCTGGGAAAACACGCCAGTGTTATTTGTCCTGTGTATGGCAAAGGCAGCGCAATAGTGACTCTTCTTACCAGAAAACAACTCTTGCTTGTAGGACCAGAAACTCCATGTGATTCAACTCCATTTAGGACTGGGAAACAAACGCTAAGTCGCCTTACAAAAAACTCACTCTGCTTTTGAGAAAAGAGCACTCTTCTACTCTACTGTGTTTCCTATGGGTTCCGAACAGTGAGCTTGCTCAGAACAAAAAAACTGTGCTTCCTACACACACGGCCATATCTAGTTCAAGTCTGCTTAGGAACCTGACAAGAACAGTAGATCCTCTTCCATCCAGTACACTGTACTTGCTGGGAAAACACGCCAGTGTTATTTGTCCTGTGTATGGCAAAGGCAGCACAATAGTGACTCTTCTTACCAGAAAATTACTCTTGCTTGTAGGACCAGAAACTGCATGTGATTCAACTCCATTTAGGACTGGGAAACAAACGCTAGCTCGCCGTACAAGAACCACACTCTGCTTTGAGAAAAAGAGCACTCTTCTACTCTACTGTGTTTCCTATGGGGTCCAAACAGTGAGCTTGCTCAGAACAAAAGAACTGTGCTTCCTACACACGCGGGACATATCTCTTTCAACTCTGCTTAGGAAAATGACAAGAACTGGAGCTCCACTTCAGTCCGATACACTGGGCTTGCTGGGAACAGACCGAGTGCTATTTGCACTGTGTAAGGCAATGGGAGCGCAATAGTGACTTTCCTTACCAGAAAACAACTCTTGCTCGTAGGACAAAAAACTGCATGTGACTCAACTCCATTTAGGACTGGGAAATAAACGCTAGCTCGCCTTCCAACAAACACACTCTGCTTTTGAGAAAAGAGCACTCTTCTACTCTACTGTTTCCTATGTGTTCCGAACAGTGAGCTTGCTCAGAACAAAAAAACTGTGCTTCCTACAAACACGGCCATATCTAATTCAAGTCTGCTTAGGACCCTGACAAGAACAGTAGCTCCTATTCAGTCCGATACACTGTACTTGCTGGGAACAGACGCGAGTGCTATTTGCACTGTATATGGCATTTGGAGCGCAACAGTGACTCTTCTTACCAAAAAACAACTCTTGCTAGTAGGACCAAAAACGGCATGTGACTCAACTCCATTTAGGACTGGGAAACAAACGCGAGCTCGCCTTACAAGAAACACACTCTGCTTTTAAGAAAAGTGCACTCTTCTACTCTACTGTTTTTTCCTATAGGGCCAGTACAGTGAGCTTGCTCAGGACATAAGAACTGTGCTTCCTACACACACGGGCCATATCTAGTTCAACTCTGCTTAGGAAACTGACAAGAACAGTAGTTCCTCTTCAGTCTGATGCATTGTACTTGCTGGGAAAAGACGCATGTGCTACTTGCACTGTGTATGGCAATGGGAGCGCAATAGTGACTTTCCTTACCAGAAAACAACTCTTGCTCATAGGATCAGAAACTGCATGTGATTCCACTCCATTTAGGACTGCGAAACAAACGCTAGCTCGCCTTACAAGAAACACACTCTGCTTTAGAGAAAAGAGCACTCTACTACTCTACTGTGTTTCCTATGGGGTCCAAACAGTGAGCTTGCTCAGAACAAAAGAACTGTGCTTCCTACACACACGGACCATATCTAGTTCACCTCTGCTTAGGAAACTGACAAGAACAGTAGCTCCTTTTCAGTCCAATACACTGTATTTGCTGGGAACAGACGCCAGTGCTATTTGTCCTGTGTAGGTCAATGGCAGCGCACTATTGACTCTTCTTACCAGAAAACAACTCTTGCTCGTAGGACCAGAAACTGCATGTGATTCAACTCCATTTAGGACTGGGAAACAAACGCTAGCTCGCCTTACAAGAAACCCACTTTGCTTTTGAGAAAAGAGCACGCTTCTACTCTACTGTGTTTCCTATAGGGTCCAAACAGTGAGCTTGCTCAGAACAAAAGAACTGTGCTTCCTTCAAACACCGACGATATCTAGTTCAACTCTGCTTAGGAAACTGACAAGAACTGTAGCTCCTCTTCGGTCCGATACACTGTATTTGCTGGGAACAGACGCGAGTGCTATTTGCACTGTGTATGGCAATGGGAGCTCAATAGTTACTTTCCTTACCAGAAAACAACTCTTGCTCGTAGGACCAGAAACTTCATGTGATTCAACTCCATTTAAGACTGGGAAACAAACGCTAGCTCGCCTTACAAGAAACACAATCTGCTTTAGAGAAAAGAGCACTCTTTTACTCCACTGTGTTTCCTATAGGGTCAGAACAGTGAGCTTGCTCAGAACATAAGAACTGTGCTTCCTACACACGGGCCATATCTAATTCAACTCTGCTTAGGAAACTGACAAGAACAGTAGCTCCTCTTCAGTCCGATACACTGTACTTGCTGGGAAGAGACGCCAGTGCTCTTTGTCCTGTGTATGGCAATGGCAGCGCAATAGTGACTCTTCTTACCATAAAACAACTCTTGCTCGTAGGACAAAAAACTGCATGTGACTCAACTCCATTTATGACTGGGAACCATCGCTAGGTCGCCTTCCAAGAAACACACTCTGCTTTTGACAAAAGAGCACTCTATGCTCTACTGTGTTTCCTATGGTTTCCGAACAGTGAGCTTGCTCAGAACAAAAAAACTGTGCTTCCTACACACACGGCCATAACTAGTTCAACTCTGTTTAGGAAACTGACAAGAACAGTAGCTCCTATTCAGTCCAATACACTGTACTTGCTGGGAACAGACGCGAGTGCTATTTGCACTGTGTATGTACATATGAGCACAATAGTGACTTTCCTTACCAGAAAACAACTCTTGCTCATTGGACCGGAAACTGCCTGTGATTGAACTCCATTTAGGACTAGGAAACAAATGCTAGCTCGCCTTACAAGAAACACACTCTGCTTTTGAGAAAATAGCACTCTTCTACTCTACTGTGTTTCCTATGAGGTCCGAAGAGTGAGCATGCTCAGAACAAAAAAACCGTGCTTCTTACACACACCGCCATACATAGTTCAATTCTGATTAGGAACCTGACAAGAACAGTAGATCCTCTTCAGTCCAATACACTGTACATGCTGGGAACAGACGCCAGTGCTATTTGCCCTGTGTATGAAAATGGGAGCACAATAGTGACTCTTCTTACCAGAAAACAACTCTTGCTCATAGAACCAGAAACTGCATGTGATTCAACTATATTTAGTACTGGGAAACAAACTCTAGCTCGCCTTACAAGAAACACACTCTGCTTTGAGAAAAGAGCACTCTTCTACTCTACTGTGTTTCCTATAGGGGCAGAACAGTGAGCTTGCTCAGAACAGAAAACTGCGCTTCCTACACACAGATCATATCTAGTTCAACTCTGCTTAGGAAACTGACAAGAACAGTAGCTCCTCTTCAGTCCAATACACTGTAATTTCTGGGAACAGACGCGAGTGCTATTTGCACTGTGTATGACAATGGGAACACAATAGTGACTTTCCTTACCAGAAAACAACTCTTGCTCGTAGGACCAGAAACTGCATGTGATTCAACTCCATTTAGGACTGGGAAACAAATGCTAGCTCACCTTACATGAAACACACTCTGCTTTTGAGAAAAGAGCACTCTTTTACTCTACTTTGTTTCCTATGTGGTACAAACAGTGAGCTTGCTCAGAACAAAAGAACTGTGCTTCCTACACACACGGGCCATATCTCGTTCAAATCTGCTTAGGAAACTGACAAGAACAGTAGCTCCTCTTCAGTCCGACACACTGTACTTGCTGGGAACAGAAACGAGTGCTATTTGCACTGTTTTTTCCAATGGGAGCACAATAGTGACTTCCTTACCAGAAAACAACTCTTGCTCGTAAGACCAGAAACTGCATGTGATTCAACTCCATTTAGGACTGGGAAACAAACGCTAGCTCGCCTTACAAGAAACACACTCTGCTTTTGAGAAAAGAGCACTCTTCTACTATACTATGTTTCTTATAGGGCCAGAACAGTGAGCTTGCTCAGAACAAAAGAACTGTGCTTCCTACACACACGGCCATATCTATTTCAACTCTGCTTAGGAACCTGACAAGAACAGTAGATCCTCTTCAGTCCAATACACTGTACTTGCTGGGAAGAGACGCCAGTGCTATTTGTCCTGTGTATGGCAATGGCAGCGCAATAGTGACTCTTCTTACCATAAAACAACTCTTGCTCGTAGGAACAGAAACTGCATGTGATTCAACTCCATTTAGGACTGGGAAACTAACGCTAGCTCGGTTCGTCTTCCAAGAAACACACTCTGCTTTTGAGAAAAGAGCACTCTTCTACTCTACTGTGTTTCCAATGGGGTCAGAACAGTGAGATGCTCAGAACAAAAGAACTGTGCTTCCTACACACACGGGCCATATCTAGTTCAACTGTGCTGAGGAAACTGACAAGAACAGTAGATCCTATTCACTCCAATACACTGTACTTGCGGGGAACAGACGCGAGTGCTATTTGCACTGTGTATGTCAATATGAGCACAATAGTGGCTTTCCTTACCAGAAAACAACTCTTGCTCATTGGACCGGAAACTGCCTGTGATTGAACTCCATTTAGGACTAGGAAACAAATGCTAGCTCGCCTTACAAGAAACACACTCTGCTTTTGAGAAAATAGCACTCTTCTACTCTACTGTGTTTCCTATGAGGTCCGAACAGTGAGCTTGCTCAGAACAAAAAAACCGTGCTTCTTACACACACCGCCATACCTAGTTCAATTCTGATTAGGAACCTGACAAGAACAGTAGATCCTCTTCAGTCCAATACACTGTACATGCTGGGAACAGACGCCAGTGCTATTTGCCCTGTGTATGAAAATGGGAGCACAATAGTGACTCTTCTTAGCAGAAAACAACTCTTGCTCGTAGGACCAGAAACTGCATGTGATTCAACTCCATTTAGGACTGGGAAACAAACGCTAGCTCGCCTTACAAGAAACACACTCTGCTTTTGAGAAAAGAGCACTGTTCTACTCTACTGTATTTCCTATAGGGCCAGAACAGGGAGCATGCTGAGACAAAAGAACTGTGCTACCTACACACACGGCCATATCTAGTTCAACTCTGCTTAGGCAACTGACAAGAACAGTAGCTCCTGTTCAGTCCAATACACTGTACTTGCTGGGAACAGACGCGAGTGCTATTTGCACTGTGTATGGCAATTGGAGCGCAATAGTGACTCTTCTTAACAGAAAACAACTCTTGCTCGTAGGACCAAAAACTGCATGTGACTCAACTCCATTTAGGACTGGGAAACAAACGCGAGCTCGCCTTACAAGAAACACACTCTGCTTTAGAGAAAAGAGCACACTTCTACTCTACTGTGTTTCCTATAGGGCCAGAACAGTGAGCTTTCTCAGAACAATAAAACTGTGCTTCCTACACACACGGCCATATCTAGTTCAACTCTGCTTAGGAACCTGACAAGAACAGTAGATCCTCTTCAGTCCAATACACTGTACATGCTGGGAATAGACGCCAGTGCTATTTGCCCTGTGAATGACAATGAGAGCACAATAGTGACTCTTCTTACCAGAAAACAACTCTTGCTCGTAGGACCAGAAACTGCATGTGATTCAACTCCATTTAGGACTAGGAAACAAACGCTAGCTCGGCTCGTCTTCCAAGAAACACACTCTGCTTTTGAGAAAAGAGCACTCTTCTACTCTACTGTGTTCCTAATGGGGTCCAAACAGTGAGCTTGCTCAGAACAAAAGAACTGTGCTTCCTACACACATGGAACATATCTAGTTCAACTGTGCTGAGGAAACTGACAAGAACAGTAGATCCTCTTCAGTCCAATACACTGTACATGCTGAGAACAGACGCCAGTGCTATTTGCCCTGTGTATGACAATGGGAGCACAATAGTGACTCTTCTTACCAGAAAACAACTTTTGCTCGCAGTACCAGGAACTGCATGTGATTCAACTCCATTTAGGACTGGGAAACAAACGCTAGCTCGCCTTACAAGAAAAACACTCTGCTTTTGAGAAAAGAGCACTCTTCTACTCTACTGTGTTTCCTATAGGGCCAGAACAGTGAGCTTGCTGAGAACAAAAGAACTGTGCTTCCTACACACACGGACCATATCTAGTTCAACTCTGCTTAGGAAACTGACAAGAACAGTAGCTCCTATTCAGTCCAATACACTGTACTTGCTGGGAATAGACGCGAGTGCTATTTCCACTGTGTATGGCAATTGGAGCACAATAGTGCCTCGTCTTACCAAAAAACAACTCTTGCTCAAAGGACAAAAAAGTGCATGTGACTCAACTCAATTTAGGACTGGGAAACAAACGCTAGCTCGCCTTCCAAGAAACACACTCTGCTTTTGAGAAAAGAGCACTCTTCTACTCCACTGTTTCCTATGTGTTCCGAACAGTGAGCTTGCTCAGAACAAAAAAACTGTGCTTCCTACAAACACGGCCATATCTAGTTCAAGTCTGCTTAGGAACCTGACAAGAATAGTAGATCCTCTTCAGTCCGATACACTGTACTTGCTGGGAACAGACGGGAGGGCTATTTGCACTGTGTATGGAAATGGGAGCACAATAGTGACTTTCCTTACCAGAAAACAACTCTTGCTCGTAGGACCAGAAACTGCATGTGATTCAACGTCATTTAGGACTGGGAAACAAATGCTAGCTCGCCTTACATGAAACACACTCTGCTTTTGAGAAAAGAGCACTCTTCTACTCTACTGTGTTTCCTATGGGGTCCAAACAGTGAGCTTGCTCAGAACAAAAGAACTGTGCTTCCTTTCAAACACTGACCATATCTAGTTCAACTCTGCTTAGGAAACTGACAAGAACAGTAGCTCCTCTTCAGTCTGATACACTGTATTTGCTGGGAACAGATGCGAGTGCTATTTGCACTGTGTATGGCAATGGGAGCTCAATAGTTACTTTCCTTACCAGAAAACAACTCTTGCTAGTAGGACCAGAAACTGCATGTGATTCAACTCCATTTAGGACTGGGAAACAAACGCTAGCTCGCCTTACAAGAAACACACTCTGCTTTTGAGAAAAGAGCACTCTTCTACTATACTGTGTTTCCTATGTGGTCCAAACAGTGAGCCTGCTTCAGAACAAAAGAACTGTGTTTCCTACACACACGGCCATATCTAGTTCAATTCTGCTTAGGAACCTGACAAGAACAGTAGATCCTCTTGAGTCCAATACACTGTACTTTCTGGGAAGAGACGCCAGTGCTATTTGTCCTGTGTATGGCAATGGCAGCGCAATAGTGACTTTTCTTACCATAAAACAACTCTTGCTCGTAGGACCAGAAACTGCATGTGATTCAACTCCATTTAGGACTGGGAAACAAACGCTAGCTCGCCTTACAAGAAACACACTCTGCTTTAGAGAAAAGAGCACTCTTCTACTCTACTCTGTTTCCTATGGGGTCCAAACAGTGAGCTTGCTCAGAACAAAAGAACTCTGCTTCCTACACAGGAAATATCTAGCTCAAGTCTGCTTAGGAAACTGACAAGAACAGTAGCTCCTATTCAGTCCAATACACTATACTTGCTGGGAACAGATGCGAGAGCTATTTGCACTGTGTATGGCATTTGGAGCGCAATAGTGACTCTTCTTACCAGAAAACAACTCTTGGTCATAGGACCAAAACTGCATGTGACTCAACTCCATTTAGGACTGGGAAACAAACGCGAGCTCGCCTTACAAGAAACACACTCTGCTTTAGAGAAAAGAGCACTCTTCTACTCTACTGTGTTTCCTATGGCGTCCGAACAGTGAGATTGCTCAGAACAAAAAAACTGTGCTTCCTACACACACGGCCATATATAGTTCAAATCTGCTTAGGAAACTGACAAGAACAGTAGCTCCTCTTCAGTCCGATACACTGTACTTGCTGGGAAAAGACGCCAGTGCTATTTGTCCTGTGTATGGCAATGGCAGCGCAATAGTGACTCTTAACAGAAAACAACTCTTGTTTGTAGGACCAGAAACTGCATGTGATTCAACTCCATATTGGACTGGGAAACAAACGCTAGCTCGCCTTACAAGAAACACACTCTGCTTTTGAGAAAAGAGCACTCTTCTACTATACTATGTTTCTTATAGGCCCAGAACAGTGAGCTTGCTCAGAACAAAAGAACTGTGCTTCCTACACACACGGCCATATCTAGTTCAACTCTGCTTAGGAACCTGACAAGAACAGTAGATCCTCTTCAGTCCAATACACTGTACTTGCTGGGAAGAGACGCCAGTGCTATTTGTCCTGTGTATGGCAATGGCAGCGCAATAGTGACTCTTCTTACCATAAAACAACTCTTGCTCGTAGGACCAGAAACTGCATGTGCTTCAACTCCATTTAGGACTGGGAAACAAACGCTAGCTCGCCTTACAAGAAACACACTCTGCTTTAGAGAAAAGAGCACTCTTCTACTCTACTGTGTTTCCTATGGGGTCCGAACAGTGAGCTTGCTCAGAACAAAAGAACTCTGCTTCCTACACGGGAAATATCTAGCTCAACTCTGCTTAGGAAACTGACAAGAACAGTAGCTCCTATTCAGTCCAATACACTATACTTGCTGGGAACAGATGCGAGAGCTATTTGCACTGTGTATGGCATTTGGAGCGCAATAGTGACTCTTCTTACCAGAAAACAACTCTTGCTCGTAGGACCAAAATCTGCCTGTGAGTCAACTCCATTTATACTGGGAAACAAACGCGAGCTCGCCTTACAAGAAACACAATCTGCTTTAGAGAAAAGAGCACTCTTCTACTCTACTGTGTTTCCTATGGCGTCCGAACAGTGAGCTTGCTCAGAACAAAAAAACTGTGCTTCCTACACACACGGCCATATCTAATTCAAATCTGCTTAGGAAACTGACAAGAACAGTAGCTCCTCTTCAGTCCGATACGCTGTACTTGCTGGGAACAGACGCGAGTGCTATTTGCACTGTGTATGGCAATGGGAGCACAATAGTGACTTCCTTACCAGAAAACAACTCTTGCTCGTAGGACCAGAAACTGCATGTGATTCAACTCCATTTAGGACTGGGAAACAAACGCTAGCTCGCCTTACAAGAAACACACTCTGCTTTTGAGAAAAGAGCACTCTTCTACTCTACTGTGTTTCCTATAGGGCCAGAACAATGAGCTTGCTGAGAACAAAAGAATTGTGCTTCCTACACACACGGCCATATCTAGTTCAACTCTGCTTAGGAACCTGACAAGAACAGTAGATCCTCTTCAGTCCAATACACTGTGGATGCTGGGAACAGACGCGATTGCTCTTTGCCCTGTGTATGACAATGGGAGCACAATAGTGACTCTTCATAGCAGAAAACAACTCTTGCTCGTAGGACCAGAAACTGCATGTGATGAAACTCCATTTAGGACTGGGAAACAAATACTAGCTCGCCTTAGAAGAAACACACTCTGATTTAGAGAAAAAAGCACTCTTCTACTCTATTGTGTTTCCTAAGAGGTCCGAACAGTGAACTTGCTCAAACCAAAAGAACGGTGCTTCCTACACACACGGCCATATCTAGTTCAATTCTGCTTAGGAACCTGACAAGAACAGTAGCTCCTCTTCAGTCCAATACACTGTTCTTGCTGGGAACAGACTCCAGTGCTATTTGTCCTGTGTATGGCAATGGCAGCACAATATTTACTATTCTTACCATAAAACAACTCTTGACAATAGGACCAGAAACTGCATGGGATTCAACTCCATTTAGGACTAGGAAACAAACGCTAGCTCTCCTTACAAGAAACACACTTTGCTTTTGAGAAAAGAGCACTCTTCTACTCTACTATGTTTCCTATGGGGTCCAAACAGTTAGCTTGCTCAGAAGAAAAGAACTGTGCTTCCTACACACACCGACCATATCTAGTTCAACTCTGCTTAGGAAACTGACAAGAACAGTAGCTGCTATTTAGTCCAATACACTGTACTTGCTGGGAACAGACGCGAGTGCTATTTGCACTGTGTATGGCAATGGGAGCACAATAGTAACTTTCCTTACTAGAAAACAGCTCTTGCTCATAGGACCGGAAACTGCCTGTGATTGAACTCCAATTAGGGCTAGGAAACAAACGCTAGCTCGCCTTACAAAAAACACACTTTTCTTTTGAGAAAAGAGCACTCTTCTACTCTACTGTGTTTCCTATGAGTTCCGAACAGTGAGCTTGCTCAGAACAAAAAAAATGTGATTCCTACACACACCGACACACCTAGTTCAATTCTGCTTAGGAACCTGACAAGAACAGTAGATCCTCTTCAGTCCAATACACTGTACTGCTGGGAACAGGCAACAGTGCTATTTGTCCTGTGTATGGCAATGGCAGCGCAATAGTGACTCTTCTTACCATAAAACAACTCTTGCTCATAGGACCAGAAACTGCATGTGATTCAACTCCATTTAGGATTGGGAAACAAACGCTAACTCGCCTTACAAGAAACACACTCTGCTTTAGAGAGAAGAGCACTCTGCTACTCTACTGTGTTTCCTATGGGGTTCAAACAGTGAGCTTGCTCAGAACAAAAGAACTGTGCTTCCTACACGGGAAATATCTAGCTCAACTCTGCTTAGGAAACTGACAAGAACAGTAGCTCCTATTCAGTCCAATACACTGTACTTGCTGGGAACAGATGCGAGAGCTATTTGCACTGTGAATGGCATTTGGAGCGCAATAGTGACTCTTCTTACCAGAAAACAACTCTTGCTCATAGGACCAAAAACTGCCTGTGACTCAACACCATTTAGGACTGGGAAACAAAAGCGAGCTCGCCTTACAAGAAACACTCTCTGCTTTAGATAAAAGAGCACTCTTCTACTCTACAGTGTTTCCTAAGGCGTCCGAACAGTGAGCTTGCTCAGAACAAAAAAACTGTGCTTCCTACACACACGGCCAATCTAGTTCAAATCTGCTTAGGAACCTGACAAGAACAGTAGATCCTCTTCCGTCCAATACACTGTACTTGCTGGGAAAAGACGCCAGTGCTATTTGTCCTGTGTATGGCAATGGCAGCGCAATAGTGACTCTTCTTAACAGAAAACAACTCTTGTTTGTAGGACCAGAAACTGCATGTGATTCAACTCCATATTGGACTGGGAAACAAACGCTAGCTTGCCTTACAAGAAACACACTCTGCTTTTGAGAAAAGAGCACTCTTCTACTATACTATGTTTCTTATAGGGCCAGAACAGTGAGCTTGCTCAGAACAAAAGAACTGTGCTTCCTACACACACGGCCATATCTAGTTCAACTCTGCTTAGGAACCTGACAAGAACAGTAGCTCCTCTTCAGTCCAATACACTGTACTTGCTGGGAAGAGACGCCAGTGCTATTTGTCCTGTGTATGGCAATGGCAGCGCAATAGTGACTCTTCTTACCATAAAACAACTCTTGCTCGTAGGACCAGAAACTGCATGTGATTCAACTCCATTTAGGACTGGGAAACAAACGCTAGCTCGCCTTACAAGAAACACACTCTGCTTTAGAGAAAAGAGCACTCTGCTACTCTACTGTGTTTCCTATGGGGTCCAAACAGTGAGCTTGCTCAGAACAAAAGAACTGTGCTTCCTACACGGGCAATATCTAGCTCAACTCTGCTTAGGAAACTGACAAGAACAGTAACTCCTATTCAGTCCAATACACTATACTTGCTGGGAACAGATGCGAGAGCTATTTGCACTGTGTATGGCATTTGGAGCGCAATAGTGACTCTTCTTACCAGAAAACAACTCTTGCTCGTAGGACCGAAATCTGCCTGTGACTCAACTCCATTTAGGACTGGGAAACAAACGTGAGCTCGCCTTACAAGAAACACACTCTGCTTTTGAGAAAAGAGCACTCTTCTACTCTACTGTGTTTCCTATGGCGTCCGAACAGTGAGCTTGCTGAGAACAAAAGAACTGTGCTTCCTACACACACGGACCATATCTAGTTCAACTCTGCTTAGGAAACTGACAAGAACAGTAGCTCCTATTCAGTCCAATACACTCTACTTGCTGGGAATAGACGCGAGTGCTATTTGCACTGTGTATGGCAATTGGAGCACAATAGTGAATCATCTTACCAGAAAACAACTCTTGCTCGGAGGACAAAAAACTGCATGTGACTCACCTCTTTTTAGGACTGCGAAACAAACGCTAGCTCGCCTTCCAAGAAACACACTCTGCTTTTGAGAAAAGAGCACTCTTCTACTCTACTGTTTCCTATGTGTTCCGAACAGTGAGCTTGCTCAGAATAAAAAAACTGTGCTTCCTACAAACACGGCCATATCTAGTTCAAGTCTGCTTAGGAACCTGACAAGAACAGTAGATCCTCTTCATTCAAAAGCACTGTACTTGCTGGGAACAGACGGGAGGGCTATTTGCACTGTGTATGGCAATTGGAGCGCAATAGTGACTTTCCTTACCAGAAAACAACTCTTGCTCGTAGGACCAGAAACTGCATGAGATTCAACTTCATTTAGGACTGGGAAACAAATGCTAGCTCGCCTTACTTGAAACACACTCTGCTTTTGAGAAAAGAGCACTCTTCTACTCTACTGTGTTTCCTATGGGGTCCAAACAGTGAGCTTGCTCAGAACAAAAGAACTGTGCTTCCTACACACACAGGCCATATCTAGTTCAACTCTGCTTCGGAAACTGACAAGAACAGTAGCTCCTCTTCAGTCCAATACACTGTACTTGCTCGGAACAGACGCGAGTGCTATTTGCACTGTGTATGGCAATTGGAGGACAATAGTGACTCGTCTTACCAGAAAACAACTCTTGCTCGTAGGACAAAAAATTGCATGTGATTCCACTCCATTTAGGACTGGGAAACAAACGCTAGCTCGCCTTAAAAGAAACACACTCTGCTTTAAAGAAAAGAGCACTCTTCTATTCTACTGTATTTCCTATGGGGTCCAAACAGTGAACTTGCTCAGAACAAAAGAACTGTGCATCCTACACACACGGGCCATATCTAGTTCAACTCTGCTCAGGAAATTGACAAGAACAGTAGCTCCTCTTCAGTCCAATACACTGCACTTGCTCGGAACAGACGCAAGTGCTATTTGCACTGTGTATGGCAATTGGAGCACAATAGTGACTCGTCTTACCAGAAAACAACTCTTGCTCGTAGGACAAAAAACTGCATGTGACTCAACTCCATTTAGGACTGGGAAACAAACGCTAGCTCGCCTTCCAAAAACAGACTCTGCTTTTGAAAAAAGAGCACTCTTCTACTCTACTGTGTTTCCTATGTGTTTCGAACAGTGAGCTTGCTCAGAACAAAAAAACTGTGCTTCCTACACACACGGCCATATCTAGTTCAAATCTGCTTAGGAACCTGACAAGAACAGTAGCTCCTATTCAGTCCGATACACTGTACTTTCTGGGAACAGACGCGAGTGCTATTTGCACTGTATATGGCATTTGGAGCGCAACAGTGACTCTTCTTACTAGAAAACAACTCTTGCTCGTAGGACCAAAAACTGCATGTGACTCAACTCCATTTAGGACTGGGAAACAAACGCGAGCTCGCCTTACAAGAAACACACTCTGCTTTTAAGAAAAGTGCACTCTTCTACTATACTGTGTTTCCTATAGGGCCAGAAGAGTGAGCTTGCTCAGAACATAAGAACTGTGCTTCCTACACACACGGCCATATCTAGTTCAACTCCGCTTAGGAAACTGACAAGAACAGTAGCTCCTCTTCAGTCTGATACACTGTACTTGCTGGGAACAGACGCATGTGCTATTTGCACTGTGTATGGCAATGGGAGCGCAATAGTGACTTTCCTTACCAGAAAACAACTCTTGCTCATAGGACCAGAATCTGCATGTGATTCCACTCCATTTAGGACTGCAAAACATACTCTGGCTCGCCTTACAAGAAACACACTCTGCTTTAGAGAAAAGAGCACTCTTCTACTCTACTGTGTTTCCTATGGGGTCCAAACAGTGAGCTTGCTCAGAACAAAAGAACTGTGCTTCCTACACACACGGACCATATCTAGTTCAGCTCTGCTTAGGAAACTGACAAGAACAGTAGCTCCTTTTCAGTCCAATACACTCTACTTGCTGGGAACAGACGCCAGTGCTATTTGTCCTGTGTAGGGCAATGGCAGCGCAATATTGACTCTTCTTACCAGAAAACAACTCTTGCTCGTAGGACCAGAAACTGCATGGGATTCAACTCCATTTAGGACTGGGAAACAAACGCTAGCTCGCCTTACAAGAAACACACTTTGCTTTTGAGAAAAGAGCACTCTTCTACTCTACTGAGTTTCCTATGGGGTCCAAACAGTGAGCTTGCTCAGAACAAAAGAACTGTGCTTCCTTTCAAACACTGACCATATCTAGTTCAACTCTGCTTAGGAAACTGACAAGAACAGTAGCTCCTCTTCAGTCCGATACACTGTATTTGCTGGGAAGAGATGCGAGTGCTATTTGCACTGTGTATGGCAATGGGAGCTCAATAGTTACTTTCCTTACCAGAAAACAACTCTTGCTCGTAGGACCAGAAACTGCATGTGATTCAACTCCATTTAGGACTGGGAAACAAACGCTAGCTTGCCTTACAAGAAACACACTCTGCTTTTGAGAAAAGAGCACTCTTCTACTCTACTGTGTTTCCTAGGTGGTCCAAACAGTGAGCTTGCTCAGAACAAAAGAACTGTGCTTCCTACACACACGGCCATATCTAGTTCCATTCTGCTTAGGAACCTGACAAGAACAGTAGATCCTCTTCATTCCAATACACTGTACTTGCTGGGAAGAGACGCCAGTGCTATTTGTCCTGTGTATGGCAATGGCAGCGCAATAGTGACTCTTCTTACCATAAAACAACTCTTGCTCGTAGGACCAGAAACTGCATGTGATTCAACTCCATTTAGGACTGGGAAACAAACGCTAGCTCGCTTTACAAGAAACACACTCTGCTTTAGAGAAAAGAGCACTCTTCTACTCTACTGTGTTTCCTATGGGGTCCAAACAGTGAGCTTACTCAGAACAAAAGAACTCTGCTTCCTACACGGGAAATATCTAGCACAACTCTGCTTAGGAAACTGACAAGAACAGTAGCTCCTATTCAGTCCAATACACTATACTTGCTGGGAACAGATGCGAGAGCTATTTGCACTGTGTATGGCATTTGGAGCGCAATAGTGACTCTTCTTACCAGAAAACAACTCTTGCTCGTAGGACCAAAATCTGCCTGTGACTCAACTCCATTTAGGACTGGGAAACAAACGCGAGCTCGCCTTACAACAAACACACTCTGCTTTAGAGAAAAGAGCACTCTTCTACTCTACTGTGTTGCCTATGGCGTCCGAACAGTGAGCTTGCTCAGAACAAAAAAAACTGTGCTTCCTACACACAAGGCCATATCTAATTCAAATCTGCTTAGGAAACTGACAAGAACAGTAGCTCCTCTTCAGTCCGATACACTGTACTTGCTGGGAACAGACGCGAGTGCTATTTGCACTGTGTATGGCAATGGGAGCACAATAGTGACTTCCTTACCAGAAAACAACTCTTGCTCGTAGGACCAGAAACTTCATGTGATTCAACTCCATTTAGGACTGGGAAACAAACGCTAGCTCGCCTTACAAGAAACACACTCTGCTTTTGAGAAAAGAGCACTCTTCTACTCTACTGTGTTTCCTATAGGGCCAGAACAGTGAGCTTGCTGAGAACAAAAGAACTGTGCTTCCTACACACACGGCCATATCTAGTTCAACTCTGCTTAGGAACCTGACAAGAACAGTAGATCCTCTTCAGTCCAATACACTGTGCATGCTGGGAACAGACGCGAGTGCTCTTTGCCCTGTGTATGACAATGGGAGCACAATAGTGACTCTTCATAGCAGAAAACAACTCTTGCTCGTAGGACCAGAAACTGCATGTGATGCAACTCCATTTAGGACTGGGAAACAAATGCTAGCTCGCCTTACAAGAAACACACTCCGATTTAGAGAAAAAAGCACTCTTCTACTCTATTGTGTTTCCTAAGAGGTCCGAACAGTGAACTTGCTCAAACCAAAAGTACTGTGCTTCCTACACACACGGCCATATCTAGTTCAATTCTGCTTAGGAACCTGACAAGAACAGTAGCTCCTCTTCAATCCAATACACTGTACTTGCTGGGAACAGACTCCAGTGCTATTTGTCCTGTATATGGCAATGGCAGCGCAATATTTACTATTCTTACCATAAAACAACTCTTGACAATAGGACCAGAAACTGCATGGGATTCAACTCCATTTAGGACTGGGAAACAAACGCTACCTCTCCTTACAAGAAACACACTTTGCTTTTGAGAAAAGAGCACTCTTCTACTCTACTATGTTTCCTATGGGGTCCATACAGTTAGCTTGCTCAGAAGAAAAGAACTGTGCTTCCTACACACACCGACCATATCTAGTTCAACTCTGCTTAGGAAACTGACAAGAACAGTAGCTGCTATTTAGTCCAATTCACTGTACTTGCTGGGAACAGACGCGAGTGCTATTTGCACTGTGTATGGCAATGGGAGCACAATAGTAACTTTCCTTACCAGAAAACAACTCTTGCTCATAGGACCGGAAACTGCCTGTGATTGAACTCCAATTAGGGCTAGGAAACAAACGTTAGCTCGCCTTACAAGAAACACACTTTTTTTGAGAAAAGAGCACTCTTCTACTCTACTGTGTTTCCTATGAGGTCCGAACTGTGAGCTTGCTCAGAACAAAAAAAAACGTGATTCCTACACACACCGACACACCTAGTTCAATTCTGCTTAGGAACCTGACAAGAACAGTAGATCCTCTTCAGTCCAATACACTGTACTGCTGGGAACAGACAACAGTGCTATTTGTCCTGTGTATGGCAATGGCAGCGCAATAGTGACTCTTCTTACCATAAAACACTCTTGCTCATAGGACCAGAAACTGCATGTGATTCAAATCCATTTAGGATTGGGAAACAAATGCTAGCTCGCCTTACAAGAAACACACTCTGATTTTAAGAAAAGAGCACTCTTCTACTCTACTGTGTTTCCTATAGGGAAAGAACAGTGAGCTTGCTCAGAACAAAGAACTGTGCTTCCTACACACATGGCCGTATCTAGTTCAATTCTGCTTAGGAACCTGACAAGAACAGTAGATCCTCTTCAGTCCAATACACTGTATATGCTGGGAAAAGACGCCAGTGCTATTTGCCCTGTGTAAAACAATGGCAGCACAATAGTGACTCTTCTTACGAGAAAAGAACTCTTGCTCATAGGACCAGAAACTGCATGGGATTCAACTCCATTTAGGACTGGGAAACAAACGCTAGCTCACATTACAAGAAACACGCTCTGCTTTTGAGAAAAGAGTACTCTTCTACTCTACTGTGTTTCCTATGGGGTCCAAACAGTGAGCTTGCTCAGAACAAAAGAACTGTGCTTCCTACACACATCGACCATATCTAGTTCAACTCTGCTTTGGAAACTGACAAGAACAGAAGCTGCTCTTCAGTCCAATACACTGTACTTGCTGGGAACAGACGTGAGTGCTATTTGTCCTCTGTATGGCAATGGCAGCACAATAGTGACTCTTCTTATGAGAAAAGAACTCTTCCTCGTAGGACCAGAAACTGCATGTGATTCAACTCCATTTAGGACTGGGAAACAAACGCTAGCTCGCCTTACAAGAAACACACTCTGCTTTTGAGAAAAGAGCACTCCTCTACTCTACTGTGTTTCCTATGGGGTCCAAACAGTGAGCTTGCTCAGAACAAAAGAACTGTGCTTCCTACACACATCGACCATATCTAGTTCAACTCTGCTTTGGAAACTGACAAGAACAGAAGCTGCTCTTCAGTCCAATACACTGTATTTGCTGGGAACAGACGCGAGTGCTATTTTACTGTGTATGGCAATGGGAGCACAATAGTGACTTCCTTACCAAAAAACAACTCTTGCTCGTAGGACCAGTAACTGCATGTGATTTAATTCCATTTAGGACTGGGAAACAAACGCTAGCTCGCCTTACAAGAAACACACTCTGCTTTTGAGAAAAGAGCACTCTTCTACTCTACTGTGTTTCCTATGTGGTCTGAACAGTGAGCTTGCTCAGAACAAAAAAACTGTGCTTCCTCCACACACGGCCATATCTAGTTCAATTCTGCTTAGGAACCTTACATGAACAGTAGATCCTCTTCAGTCCAATACACTGTACTTACTGGGAACAGACAACAGTGCTATTTGTCCTCTGTATGGCAAAGGCAGCACAATAGTGACTCTTCTTACGAGAAAAGAACTCTTGCTCGTAGGACCAGAAACTGCATGGGATTCAACTCCATTTAGGACTGGAAAACAAACGCTAGCTCGCCTTACAAGAAACATACTCTGCTTTTGAGAAAAGAGCACTCTTCTACTCTAAAGTGTTTCCTATAGGGCCAGAACAGTGAGCTTGCTGAGAACAAAAGAACTGTGCTTCCTACACACACGGGCCATATCTAGTTCAACTCTGCTTAGGAAACTAACAAGAACAGTAGCTCCTCCTCAGTCCGATACACTGTAATAGCTGGGAACACACGCGAGTGCTATTTGCACTGTGTATGTCAATGAGAGCGCAATAGTGACTTTCCTTACCAGAAAACAACTCTTGCTCATAGGACCAGAAACTGCATGGGATTCAACTCCATTTAGGACTGGGAAACAAATGCTAGCTCGCCTTACATGAAACACACTCTGCTTTTGAGAAAAGAGCACTCTTCTACTCTACTGTGTTTCCTATGGGTTCCAAACAGTGAGCTTGCTCAGAACAAAAGAACTGTGCTTCCTACACACGGACCATATCTAGTTCAACTCTGCTTAGGGAACTGACAGTACAGTAGCTCCTATTCAGTCCAATACACTGTACTTCCTGGGAACAGACGCGAGTGCTATTTGTAATGTGTATGGCAATGGGAGCGCAATAGTGACTTTCCTTACCAGAAAACAACTCTTGCTCGTAGGACCAGAAACTGCATGTGATTCAACTCCATTTAGGACTAGGAAACAAACGCTAGCTCGCCTTACAAGAAATACACTCTGCTTTTGAGAAAAGAGCACTGCTGTGGGATGTATGGCAAATGTGTTGCTAATTAATCAATAAAACACTGATTGGCCGTTGGCTAGGCAGGAAGTGTAGGCGGGGCAAGGAGGAGAATAAAGCAGGGAAGTGGAAGGCTGAGAGAGAGACACTGCCAGCCGCCATCAGGACAAGAAAGATGTAAGGTACCAGTAAGCCATGAGCCATGTGGCAAAGTAAAAATTAATAGAAATCTGCTAAATATAAGAGTAAGAGCTAGACAATAACAGGCCTTAGCTAATGGCCAAGCAGTTTAAATAATGTAAGAGTCTTTGTGTTTATTTTATAAGTGGGCTCTGAGACTGGCGGGACTTGGTGGTGGGAGCTGGAGAGAAATTCTCCAGCAACAAATGGCGTCCAATGTGTTGGCAAGAGTTTCCACCTAAAAACTGAGAAAAAAGATTCTAAAACGGAGCTAAAAACAGCTCCTAGTTGTCTCTTTCAAGCTAGTGGCAGCCTGCGTGTTTGAGCTACTATGGCGGGTTCCTGGCGTGCATGCTTGACCTGCAGTATGGCGGGAATGAGGCCTCTGCAAGTGGCACATTAAGCTGTGTGGTGGATTTAGCCTTTGCTAGTACAAAACAAAAGAAAACAAAAAAAAAGAGATTTCTGGGCTACACGCTGCTTTGATAGAAGCAGAGACCCACTATTTCTGAGAGTTGATGGCTCCCAGAGCTGGCGGAAAACGTAGCCATGTTGGGAAGCCGAGGTGGGCGGAGCCAGCAGCCACAGCTGCTGCAGTTTAAAGCAATAGATTCACAATAAGACAGATTCAGATGTAATAGTTTACAATGTGTGTAAAAGATACGTAGGATTGAAAGAGACAAAAAAGGTGATATATAGAGTTATAGAAACAAATACATAGTTTTAAAAAATAAAGTCATTAAAGAGACAGTAAAGGTAGTATAAAAAATAAGCCACGTAAAAATGGATATTACACAGAGAATCTGGATTGTGTTGTCGTTGGGACTTTTAACTGCAGAAAAACATTTGATTGTAAAAGCTGTAGAGTTATGCCAAAATGTATATTTTAAAGATACCTTGACTTCAAAATTTGGATGTAAGGATATGTTGCTTTGGAAAAGAGTCTCTTTTGTTTCCACAGAAAGCCACAGGCTATGGATTTGTTCAAGATTAAGATACATCAGGTTTGACCAGCCAAGACCCCCTGAAGGTCTCCTATGACACCATGGCCCAGATGATCCAACATCCAGAATGGTTTAAAGGCATCTGGCTCAGACGATACAGCCTCATGGACTATTCCATAATTCTAAATTTTTTTTTGTTTCCCCACAAGATACAGCGCGCCCTTCCAGCAGGAAGTAGTAAGAGGAGCTACGCCCAAATTGCCAAATTATATGTAATTTTACTTTGTTAAGGTTAAAACCTTCCTTTTTTTAAAAAAAAAAAGGGGGGCAAGTGCTGTGGGATGTATGGCAAATGTGTTGCTAATTAATCAATAAAACACTGATTGGCCGTTGGCTAGGCAGGAAGTGTAGGTGGGGCAAGGAGGAGAATAAAGCGGGGAAGTGGAAGGCTGAGAGAGAGACACTGCCAGCCGCCATCAGGACAAGAAAGATGTAAGGTACCAGTAAGCCATGAGCCATGTGGCAAAGTAAAGATTAATAGAAATGGGCTAAATATAAGAGTAAGAGCTAGACAATAACAGGCCTGAGCTAATGGCCAAGCAGTTTAAATAATGTAAGAGTCTGTGTGTTTATTTTATAAGTGGGCTCTGAGACTGGCGGGACTTGGTGGTGGGAGCTGGAGAGAAATTCTACAGCAACAGAGCACTATTCTACTCTACTGTGTTTCCTATGGGGTCCAAACAGTGAGCTTGCTCAGAACAAAAGAACTGTGCTTCCTACACACATGGACCATATCTAGTTCAACTCTGCTTAGGAAACTGACAAGAACAGTAGCTCCTATTCAATCCAATACACTGTACTTGCTGGGAACATACAACAGTGCTATTTGCACTGTGTACGGAATTTGGAGCGCAATAGTGACTCTTCTTACCAGAAAACAACTCTTGCTCGTAGGAAAAAAAACTGCCTGTGACTCAACTCCATTTATGACTGGGAAACAAACACTATCTCGCCTTACAAAAAACATACTCTGGTTTTGAGAAAAGATAAATCTTCTACTCTACTGTGTTTCCTATATTGCGAGAACAGTGAGTTTCTCAGAACAAAAGAACTGTGCTTCCTACAGAAACGGGCCATATCTACTTCAACTCTGCTTAGGAAACTGACAAGAACAGTAGCTCCTCTTCAGTCCAATACATTGTACTTGCTGGGAACAGACGCGAGTGCTATTTGCAGTGTATGTGGCAATTGGAGCACAATACTGAATCTTCTTACCAGAAAACAACTCTTGCTCTTAGGACCAGAAACTGCATGGGATTCAACTCCATTTCGGACTTGGAAACAAACGCTAGCTCACCTTACAAGAAACACACTCTGCTTTTGAGAAAAGAGCACTCTTCTACTCTACTGTGTTTCCTATGGGGTCTGATCAGTGACCTTGCTCAGAAAAAAAGAACTGTGCTTCCTGCACAAATGGCATTATCTAGTTCAATTCTGCTCGGGAAACTGACAAGAACAGTAGATCCTCTTCAGTCCAATACACTGTACATGCTGGGAATAGACGCCAGTGCTATTTGCCCTGTGTTTGACAATGGGAGCGCAACAGTGACTCTTCTTACCAGAAAACAACTCTTGCTCGTAGGACCAGAAACTGCATGTGATTCAACTCCATTTAGGACTGGGAAACAAACGCAAGCTCGCCTTACAAGAAACACACTCTGCTTTTGAGAAAAGAGCACTCTTCTACTCTACTGTGTTTCCTATAAGCCAGAAGAGTGAGCTTGCTCAGAACAAAAGAACTGTGCTTCCTACACACACGGGCCATATATAGTTCAACTCTGCTTAGGAAACTGACAAGAACTGTAGACCTTCTTCAGTCCAATACACTTTACATGCTGGGAACAGACGCCAGTGCGATTTGCCCTGTGTATGACAATGGGAGCGCAACAGTGACACTTCTTACCAGAAAACAACTCTTGCTCATAGGACCAGAAACTGCATGTGATTGAACTCCATTTAGGACTGGCAAACAATCGCTAGCTCACCTTACAAGAAACACATTCTGCTTTTGAGAAAAGAGCACTCTTCTACTCTACTGTGTTTCCTACAGGGCCAGGAGAGTGAGCTTGCTCAGAACAAAAGAAGTGTACTTATTTCACACATGGGCCATATCTAGTTCAACTTTGCTTAGGAAACTGACAAGAACAGTAGATCCTCTTCAGTCCAATACACTGTACATCCTGGGAACAGATGCGAGTCCTATTTGCCCTGTGTATGGCAATGAGAGCACAATAGTGACTCTTCTTTCTAGAAAACAACTCTTGCTTGTAGGACCAGAAACTGCATGTGATTCAACTCCATTTAGGACTGGGAAACAAAAGCTAGATCGCCTTACAGGAAACACACTCTGCTTTTGAGAAAAGAGCACTCTTCTACTCTACGGTGTTTCCTATAAGGCCAAAACAGTGAGCTTGCTCAGAACAAAAGAACTGTGCTTCCTACACACACCGGCCATATCTAGTTCAACTCTGCTTAGGAAACTGACAAGAACAGTAGATCCTCTTCAGTCCAATACACTGTAAATGCCGGGAACAGATGCCAGTGCTATTTGCCCTGTGTATGACAATGGGAGCGCAATAGTGACTCTTCTTACCAGAAAAAAACTCTTGCTCCTAGGATCAGAAACTGCATGTGATTCAACTCCATTTAGGACTGGGAAACAAACGCTAGCTCGCCTTACAAGAAACACACTGTGCTTTTGAGAAAAGAGCACTCTTCTACTCTACTGTGTTTCCTATGGGGTCCGAACAGTGAGCTTGCTCAGAACAAAAGAACTGTGCTTCCTACACACACGGGCCATATCTAGTTCAACTCTGCTTAGGAAACTGACAAGAACAGTAGCTCCTCTTCTGTCCAATACACTGTACTTGCAAAGAACAGTAGCAAGTGTTGTTTGCACTGTGTATGGCAGTAGCATAGCAATAGTGACTCTTCTTACCAGAAAACAACTCTTGCTCATAGGACAAGAACCTCCATGTTATTCAACTCCATTTAGGACTGGGAAACAAACAATAGCTCACCTTACAAGAAACACAATCTGCTTTTGAGAAATGAGCACTCTTCTACTCTACTGTGTTTCCTATAGGGCCAGAACAGTGAGCTTGCTCAGAACAAAAGAACTGTGCTTCCTACACACACCAGCCATATCTAGTTCAACTCTGCTTAGGAAACTGACAAGAACAGTAGCTCCTCTTCAGTCCAATACACTGTACTTGCTGGGAGCAGACGCGAGTGCTATTTGCACTGTGTATGGCAAAGGGAGCGAAATAGTGACTTTTCTTACCAAAAAACAAGTCTTGCTCGTAGGGCCAGAAACTGCATGGGATTCAACTCCATTTCTGACTGGGAAACAAACACTAGCTCGCCTTACAAGAAACACACTCTGCTTTTGAGAAAAGAGCACTCTTCTACTATACAGTGTTTCCTATGGGATCCGAACAGTGAGCTTGCTGAGAACAAAAGAACTGTGCTTCCTACACACACGGGCCATATCTAGTTCAATTCTGCTTAGGAAATTGACAAGAACAGTAGCTCATCTTCAGTCCAATACACTGTACTTGCTGCGAACAGACATGAGTGCTATTTGCACTGTGTATGGCAATGGGAGCGCAATAGTGACTCTTCTTACCAGAAAACAACTCTTGTTCGTAGGACCAAAAACTGCTTGTGATTCAACTCCATTTTGGACTGGGAAACAAACACTATCTCGCCTTACAAGAAACACACTCTGGTTTTGAGAAAAGATAAATCTTCTACTCTACTGTGTTTCCTATATTGCGAGAACAGTGAGTTTTCTCAGAACAAAAGAACTGTGCTTCCTACAGAAACGGGCCATATATAGGTCAACTCTGCTTAGGAAACTGACAAGAACAGTAGATCCTCTTCAGTCCAATACATTGTACTTGCTGGGAACAGATGCGAGTGCTATTTGCAGTGTATGTGGCAATTGGAGCACAATACTGAATCTTCTTACCAGAAAACAACTCTTGCTCTTAGGACCAGAAACTGCATGGGATTCAACTCCATTTCGGACTTGGAAACAAACGCTAGCTCGCGTTACAAGAAACACACTCTGCTTTTGAGGAAAGAGCACTCTTCTACTCTACTGTGTTTCCTATGGGGTCTGATCAGTGAGCTTGCTCAGAAAAAAAGAACTGTGCTTCCTACACAAACGGCATTATCTAGTTCAATTCTGCTCGGGAAACTGACAAGAACAGTAGATCCTCTTCAGTACAATACACTGTACTTGCTGCGAACAGACGCGAGTGCTATTTGCACAGTGTATGGCAATGGGAGCGCAATAGTGACTCTTCTTACCAGAAAACAACTCTTGCTCCTAGGATCAGAAACTACATGTGATTCAACTCCATTTAGGACTGGGAAACAAACGCTAGCTCGCCTTACATGAAATACACTCTGCTTTTGAGAAAAGAGCACTCTTCTACTCTACTGTGTTTCGTATGGTGTCCGATCAGTGAGCTTGCTCAGAACAAAGAACTGTGCTTCCTACACACACGGGCCATATCTAGTTCAACTCTGCTTAAGAAACTGACAAGAACAGTAGCTCCTCTTCTGTCCAATACACTGTACTTGCAAAGAACAGTAGCGAGAGTTGTTAGCACTGTGTATGGCAGTAGGAGCGCAATAGTGACTCTTCTTACCAGAAAACAACTCTTGCTCATAGGACAAGAAACTGCATGTAATTCAACTCCATTTAGGACTGGGAACCAAATGCTAGCTCACCTTACGAGAAAAACACTCTGCTTTTGAGAAAAGAGCACTCTTCTACTCCTCTGTGTTTCCTATAGGACCAGAACAGTGAGCTTGCTCAGAACAAAAGAACTGCGCTTCCTAAACACACGGGCCATATCTCGTTCAACTCTGCTTAGGAAACTGACAAGAACAGTAGCTCCTCTTCAGTCCAATACACTGTACTTGCTGGGAACAGACGGGAGTGCTATTTGCACTGTTTATGGCAAAGGGAGCACAATAGTGACTTTCCTTACCAGAAAACATCCCTTGCTTGTAGGACCAAAAACTGCATGTGATTCAACTCCATTTAGGACTGCGAAACAAACGCTAGTTCACCTTACAAGAAAAAAACTCTGCTTTTGAGAAAAGAGCACACTTCTACTCTACTGTGTTTTCTGTAGGGCCAGAACAGTGAGCTTGCTCAGAACAAAAGAACTGTGCTTCCTACACACAAGGGCTATATCTAGTTCAACTCTGCTTAGGAAACTGACAAGAACAGTAGATCCTCTAGATCCAATACACTGTACATGCTGGGAACAGACGCCAGTGCTATTTGCCCTGTGTATGACAATGGGAGCGCAATAGTGACTCTTCTTACCAGAAAAAACTCTTGCTCCTAGGATCAGAAACTACATGTGATTCAACTCCATTTAGGACTGGGAAACAAACACTAGCTAGCCTTACAAGAAACACACTCTGCTTTTGAGAAAAGAGCACACTTCTATTCTACTGTGTTTACTATGGGGTCCGAAAATTGAGCTTGCTCAGAACAAAAGAACTGTGCTTCACACACACGGGCCATATGTAGTTCAACTCTGCTTAGGAAACTGACAAGAACATTAGCTCCTCTTCTGTCCAATACACTGTACTTGCTGGGAACAGACGCGAGTGCTATTTGAACTGTGTAGGGCAAAGAGAGCACAATAGTGTCTTTCCTTACCAGAAAACATCCCTTGCTCATAGGACCAAAAACTGCATGTGATTCAACTCCATTTAGGACTGGGAAACAAACGCTAGCTCACCTTAAAAGAAACACTCTGCTTTTGAGAAAAGAGCACTCTTCTACTCTACTGTGTTTCCTATAGGGCAAGAACAGTGAGCTTGCTCAGAACAAAAGAACTGTGCTTCCTACACACACGCGCTATATCTAGTGCAACTCTGCTTAGGAAACTGACAAGAACAGTAGCTCCTATTCAGTCCAATACACTGTACTTGCTGGGAGCAGACGCGAGTGCAATTTGCACTTTGTATGGCAATGGGAGCGCAATAGTGACTCTTCTTACCACAAAACAACTCTTGCTCGTATCACCAGAAACTGCATGGGATTCAACTCCGTTTCTGACTGGGAAACAAACACTAGCTAGCCTTACAAGAAACACAATGTGCTTTTGAGAAAAGAGCACTCCTTTACTCTACTGTGTTTCCTATGGGGTCTGAAAAGTGAGGTTGCTCAGAACAAAAGAACTGTGCTTCACACACACGGGACATAACTACTTCAACTCTGCTTAAGAAACTGACAAGAACAGTAGCTCCTCTTCTGTCCAATACAATGTACTTGCTGGGAACAGACGCGAGTGCTATTTGCACTGTGTATGGCAATGGTAGCACAATAGTGACTCTTCTTACCAGAAAACAACTCTTGCTCGCAGGACCAGAAACTGCATGTGATTCAACTCCATTATGGACTGGGAAACAAACGCTAGCTCGCCTTACAAGAAACACACTCTGCTTTTGTGAAAAGAGCATTCTTCTACTCTTCTGTGTTTCCTATATGGCCAGAAGAGTGAGCTTGCTCTGAACAAATGATTTGTGCTTCCTTAACACACGGGCCATATATAGTTCAACTCTGTTTAGGAAACTGACAAGAACAGTAGCTCCTCTTCAGTCCAATACACTGTACTTGCTGGGAACAGACGCGAGTGCTATTTACCCTGTGTATGCCAATGGGAGTGCAATAGTGACTCTCCTTAAAAGAAAACAACTCTTGCTTGTAGGACCAGAAACTGCATGTGATTTAACTCCTTTAGGACTTGGAAACAAACGCTAGCTTGCCTTAGAAGAAACACACTCTGCTTTTGAGAAAAGAACACTCTTCTACTCTACTGCGTTTCCTATAGGGCCAGAACAGTGAGCTTGCTCAGAACAAAAGAACTGTGCTTCCTACACACACAGGCCATATCTAGTTCAACTCTGCTTAGGAAACTGACAAGAACAGTAGATCCTCTTCTGTCCAATACACTGTACTTGCTGGGAACAGAAACGAGTGCTTTTTGCACTGTGTATGGCAATGGTAGCACAATAGTGACTCTTCTTACAAGAAAACAACTCTTGCTCGTAGGACCAGAAACTGCATGTGATTCAACTCCATTTAGAACTGGGAAACAAACGCTAGCTCGCCTTACAAGAAACACACTCTGCTTTTGAGAAAAGAGCACTCTTCTACTCTTCTGTGTTTCCTATAGTTCCAGAACAGTGAGCTTGCTCAGAACAAAAGAACTGTGCTTCCTACACACACGGGCCATATCTACTTCAACTCTGCTTAGGAAACAGACAAGAACAGTACCTCCTCTTCTGTCCAATACTCTGTAATTGCTGGGAACATACGCCAGTGCTATTTGCGCTGTGTATGGAAATGGGAGTGCAATAGTGTCTCTTTTTACCAGAAAAAAACTGTTGCTCCTAGGAACAGAAACTGCATGTGATTCAACTCCATTTAGGACTGGGAAACAAACGCTAGTTCGCCTTACAAGAAAACCACTCTGCTTTTGAGAAAAGAGCACTCTTCTACTCTACTGTGTTTCTTATAGGCCAGAAGAGTGAGCTTGCTCAGAACAAAAGAACTGTGCTTCCTACACACACGGGCTATATCTAGTTCAACTCTGTTTAGGAAACTGACAAGAACAGTAGCTCCTCTTCAGTCAAATACACTGTACTTGCTGGGAGCAGACGCGAGTGCTATTTGCACTGTGTAAGGCAATGGGAGCGCAATAGTGACTCTTCTTACCAGAAAACAACTCTTGCTGGTAGGACCAGAAACTGCATGGGATTCAACTCCATTTAGGACTGGGAAACAAAAGCTAGCTCGCCTTACAAGAAACACACTCTGCTTTTGAGAAAAGAGCACTCTTCTACTCTACTTTGTTTCCTATAGGGCCAAAACAGTGAGCTTGCTCAGAACAAAAGAACTGTGCTTCCTACACACACGGGCCATATCTAGTTCAACTCTGCTAAGGAGACTGACAAGAAAGGTAGCTCCTCTTCTGTCCAATACACTGTACTTGCAAAGAACAGTAGCGAGAGTTGTTAGCACTGTGTATGGCAATAGGAGTGCAATATTGACTCTTCTTACCAGAAAACAACTCTTGCTCAAAGGACAAGAAACTGCATGTAATTCAACTCCATTTAGGACTGGGAACAAAATGCTAGCTCACCTTACCAGAAACACACTCTGTTTTTGAGAAAAGAGCACTCTTCTACTCTTCTGTGTTTCCTATAGGACCAGAACAGTGAGCTTGCTCAGAACAAAAGAACTGTGCTTCCTACACACACGGGCTATATCTAGTTCAACTCTGCTTAGGAAACTGACAAGAACAGTAGCTCCTCTTCAGTCCAATACACTCTACTTGCTGGGAGCAGTCACGAGTGCTATATGCACTGTGTATGGCAATGGGAGCGAAATAGTGACTCTTCTTACCAGAAAACAACTGTTGCTCCTAGGACCAGAAACAGCATGGGACTCAACTCCGTTTCTGACTGGGAAACAAACACTAGCTAGCCTTACAAGAAACACACTCTGCTTTTGAGAAAAGAGCACTCTTCTACTCTACTCTGTTTACTATGGGGTCTGAAAATTGAGCTTGCTCAGAACAAAAGAACTGTGCTTCACACACACGGGCCATATCTAGTTCAACTCTGCTTAGGAAACTGACAAGAACAGTAGCTCCTCTTCTGTCCAATACACTGTACTTGCTGGGAACAGACTCGAGTGCTATTTGCACTGAGTATGGCAATGGTAGCACAATAGTGACTCTTCTTACCAGAAAAGAACTCTTGCTTGTAGGACCAGAAACTGCATGTGATTCAACTCCATTTATGAGTGGGAAACAAACGCTAGCTCGCCTTACATGAAACAAACTCTGCTTCTGAGAAAAGAGCACTCTTCTACTCTTCTGTGTTTCCTATAGGGCCAGAACAGTGAGCTTGCTCAGAACAAAGGAACTGTGCTTCCTACACACACGGGCCATATCTAGTTCAACTCTGCTTAGGAAACTGACAAGAACAGTAGCTCCTCTTCAGTCCAATACATTGTACTTGCTGGGAACAGACGTGAGTGCTATTTGCACTGTTTATGGCAAAGGGAGAACAATAGTGACTTTCCTTTCCAGAAAACATCCCTTGCTCGTACGAACAGAAACTGCATGTGAATCAACTCCATTTTGGACTGGGAAACAAATGCTAGCTCGCCTTACAAGAAACACACTCTGCTTTTGAGAAAAGATCACTCTTCTATTCTACTGTGTTTCCTATGGGGTCCGAACAGTGAGCTTGCTCAGAACAAAAGAACTGTGTTTCCTACACACACGGGCCATATCTAGGTCAACTCTGCTTAGGAAACTGACAAGAGCAGTAGCTCCTCTTCAGTCCAATACACTGTACTTGCTGCGAACAGAAGCGAGTGCTATTTGCACTGTGTATGGCAAAGGGAGCACAATAGTGACTTTCCTTTCCAGAAAACAAGTCTTGCTCGTAAGACAGAAACTCCATGTGATTCAACTCCATTTAGGACTGGGAAACAAACGCTAGCTCGCCTTACAAGTAAAACACTCTGCTTTTGAGAAAAGAGCACTCTTCTACTCTACTGTGTTTCTTATAGGCCAGAAGAGTGAGCTTGCTCAGAACAAAAGAACTGTGCTTCCTACACACACGGGCTATATCTAGTGCAACTCTGTTTAGGAAACTGACAAGAAATTTAGCTCCTCTTCAGTCCAATACACTGTACTTGCTGGGAGCAGACCCGAGTGCTATTTGCACTGTGTATGGCAATGGGAGTGCAATAGTGACTCTTCTTACCAGAAAACAACTCTTGCTCGTAGGACCAGAAACTGCATGTGACTCAACTAGATTTAGGACGGGAAAAAAACGCTAGCTCGCCTTACAAGAAACACTCTCTGCTTTTGAGAAAAGAGCACTCTTCTGCTCTACTGTATTTCCTATAGGGCCAGAATAGTGAGCTTGCTCAGAACAAAAGAACTTTGCATCCTACACACACTGGCTATATCTAGTTCAACTCTGCTTAGGAAACTGACAAGAACAGTTGGTCCACTTCAGTCCAATACACTGTACTTGCTGGGAACAGACGCCAGTGCTATTTGCCCTGTGAATTACAATGGGAGCTCAATAGTGTCTCTTCTTACGAGAAAAATCTCTTGCTCGTAGGACCTGAAACTTCATGTGATTCAACTCCATTTAGGACTGCAAAACAAACGCTAGCTCGCCTTACAAGAAACACACTCTGCTTTTGAGAAAAGAGCACTCTTCTACTCTACAGTGTTTTCTATGGGGTCTGAACAGTGAGCTTGCTGAGAACAAAAGAACTGTGCTTCCTACACGCACGGGCCATATCTAGTTCAACTCTACCTAGGAAACTGACAAGAACAGTAGCTCCTCTTCAGTCCAATACACTGTACTTAATGGGAACAGACGCGAGTGCTATTTGCACTGTGTATGGCAATGGGAGCACTATAGTGACTTTCCTTACCAGAAAACAACTCTTGCACGTAGGACCAAAAACTGCATGTGATTCAACTCCATTTAGGACTGGGAAACAAACGCTAGTTCACCTTACAAAAAACACACTCTGCTTTTGAGAAAAGAGCACTCTTCTACTCTATTGTGTTTCCTATAGGGCAAGAACAGTGAGCTTGCTCAGAAAAATGGAACTGTGCTTCACACACACTCGGGCAATATCTAGGTCAATTCTGCTTACGAAACTGACAAGAACAGTAGCTCCTCTTCAGTCCAATACACTGTACTTGCTGGGAACAGAGGCGAGTGCTATTTGCACTGTGTTTGGCAATGGGAGCGCAATAGTGACTTTCCTTACCAGAAAACAACTCTTGCTCCTAGGATCAAAAACTGCATGTGATTTAACTCCATTTAGGACTGGGAAACAAACGCTAGCTCGCCTTACAAGAAACACACTCTGCTTTTGAGAAAAGATCACTCTTCTACTCTACTGTGTTTTCTATAGGGCAATAACAGTGAGCTTGCTCAGAACAAAAGAACTGTGCTTCCTACACACATGGCCATATCTAGTTCAATTCTGCTTAGGAAACTGACAAGAACGGTAGATCCTTTTCAGTCCAATAAACTGTACATGCTGGGAACAGAAGCCAGTGCAATTTGCCCTGTGTATGACAATGGGAGCACAATAGTGACTCTTCTTAATAGAAAACAACTCTTGCTCGTAGGACCAGAAACTGCATGTGATTCAACTCCATTTAGGACTGGGAAACAAATGCTAGCTCGCCTTACAAGAAACACACTCTCTTTTTGAGAAAAGGGCACTCTTCTACTCTACTGTGTTTCCTATGTGTTCGATAAGTGAGCTTACAGTAGAAAAGAACTGTGCTTCCTACACACACGGGCCATATCTAGTTCAACTCTGCTTAGGACTGACAAGAACAGTAGCTCCTCTTCAGTCCATTACACTGTACTTGATTGGAACAGACGCGAGTCCTCTTTGCACTCTGTGTGGCAATAGGAGCGCAATAGTGACTTTCCTTACCAGAAAACAACTCTTGCTCGTAGGATCAAAAACTGCATGTGATTCACCTACATTTAGGACTGGGAAACAAATGCTAGCTCCCCTTACAAGAAACACACTCTGCTTTTGAGAAAAGATCACTCTTCTACAAAACGGTATTTCCTATAGGGTCAGAACAGTGAGCTTACTCAGAACAAAAGAACTATGCTTCCTACACACAAGGCCATATCTAGTTCAATTCTGCTGAAGAAACTGAGAAGAACAGTAGCTCCTCTTCAGTCCAATACACTGTACATGCTGGGAACAGATGCCAGTGCTATTTGTCCTGTGTATGACAATGGGAGCGCAATAGTCACTCTTCTTACCAGAAAACAACTCTTGCGCATAGGACCAGAAACTGCATGTGATTCAACTCCATTTAGGACTGGGAAACAAAGGCTAGCTCGCCTTATAAGGAACACACTCTGCTTTTGAGAATAGAGCACTCTTCTAATCTACTGTGTTTACTATGGGTTCGAACAGTGAGCTTGCTCAGAACAAAAGAACTGTGCTTCCTACACACACGGGCCATATCTAGTTTAACTCCGCTTAGGAAACTGACAAGAACAGTAGCTCCTGTTCAGTCCAATACACTGTACTTGCTGGGAACAGACGCGAGAGCTATTTGCACTGTATATGGCAATGGAGCACAATAGTGACTCTTCTTACCAGTTAACATCTCTTGCTCGTAGGACCAGAAACTGCATGGGATTCAACTCCATTTCAGACTGGGAAACAAGCACTAGTTCGCCTTACAAGAAACACACTCTGCTTTTGAGAAAAAAGCACTCTTCTACTCTACTGTGTTTCCTATAGGGCCAAAACAGTGAGCTTGCTCAGAACAAATGAACTGTGCTTCCTACACACACGCACCATATCTAGGTCAATTCTGCTTAGGAAACTGACAAGAACAGTAGATCCTCTTCAGTCCAATACACGGTAAATGCTGGGAACAGACGCCAGTGCTATTTGCCCTGAGTATGACAATCGGAGCACAATAGTGACTCTTCTTACCAGAAAACAACTCTTGCTTGTAGGACCAGAAACTGCATGTGATTCAACTCCATTTAGGACTGGGAATCAAACGCTAGCTCGCTTTACAAGAAAAACATTCTGCTTATGAGAAAAGAGCACTCTTCTACTCTACTGTGTTTCCTATAGGGCCAGAATAGTGAGCTTGCTCAGAACAAAAGAACTGTGCTTCCTACACACACGGGGATGTATCTAGTTCAACTCTGCTTAGGAAACTGACAAGAACAGTAGCTACTCTTCAGTCCAATACACTGTACATGCTGGGAACAGACGCCAGTGCTATTTGCCCTTTGTATGATAATGGGAGCGCAATAGTCACTCTTCTTACCAGAAAACAACTCTTGCTCGTAGGACCAGACACTGCATGTGATTCAACTCCATTTATAACTGGGAAACAAACGCTAGCTCGCCTTACAAAAAACACACTCTGCTTTTGAGAAAAGAGCACTCTTCTAGTCTAATGTGTTTTTTGTAGGGGCAGAATAGTGAGCTTGCTCAGAACAAAAGAACTGTGCTTCCTACACACACCGACTATATCTAGTTCAACTCTGCTTAGGAAACTGACAAGAACAGTAGCTCCTCTTCAGTCCAATACACTGTACATGCTGGGAACAGACGCCAGTGCTATTTGCCCTGTGTATGTCAATGGGAGCGCAATAGTGACTCTTCTTACCAGAAAACAACTCTTGCTCGTAGGACCAGAAACTGCATGTGATTCAACTCAATTTAGGACTGGGAAACAAACGCTAGCTCGCCTTACAAGAAACACACTCTGCTTTTGAGAAAAGAGCACTCTTCTACTCTACTGTGTTTCCTATAGGGCCAAAAGAGTGAGCTTGCTCAGAACAAAAGAACTGTGCTTCCTACAATCATGGCCATATCAAGTTCAATTCTGCTAAGGAAACTGACAAGAACAGTAGCTCCTCTTCAGTCCAATACACTGTACATGCTGGGAACAGACGCCAGTGCTATTTGCCCTGTGTATGACAGTGGGAGTGCAATAGTGACTCTTCTTACCAGAAAACAACTCTTGTTCCTAGGACCAGACACTGCATGTGATTCAACTCCATTTATAACTGGGAAACAAACGCTAGCTCGCCTTAAAAGAAACACACTCTGCTTCTCAGAAAAGAGCACTCTTCTACTCTACTGTGTTTCCTATAGGGCCAGAATAGTGAGCTTGTTCAGAACAAAAGAACTGTGCTTCCTACACACACGGGCCATATCCAGTTCAATTCTGCTTAGGAAACTGACAAGAACAGTAGATCCTCTTCAGTCCAATACACTGTACATGCAGGGGACAGATGCTAGTGCTATTTGCAATGTGTATGACAATGGGACCGCAATAGTGACTCTTCTTACCAGAAAACATCTCTTGCTCATAGGACCACAAACTGCATGTGAGTCAACTCCATTTAGGACTGCGAAACAAACGCTAGCTCGCCTTACAAGAAACACACTCTGCTTTTGAGAAAAGAGCACTCTTCTACTCTTCTGTGTTTCCTTTGGGGTCCAAACAGTGAGCTTGCTCAGAACAAAAGAACTGTGCTTCCTACACACACGGGCTATATCTAGTTCAACTCTGCTTAGGAAACTGACAAGAACAGTAGCTCCTCTTCAGTCCAATACACTGTACTTGCTGGGAACAGACTCCAGTGCTATTTGCCCTGTGTATGACAATGGGAGTTCAATAGTGACTCTTCTTACCAGAAAAAAAACTCTTGCTCGTAGGACCAGAAACTGCATGTGATTCAACTCCATTTAGGACTGTGCAACAAACGCTTGCTTGCCTTACAAGAAAAACACTCTGCTTTTGAAAAAAGAGCACTCTTCTACTCTACTCTGTTTCCTATGGGTTCGATCAGTGAGCTTACAGTACAAAAGAACTGTGCTTCCTACATACACGGGCCATATCTAGTTCAAATCTGCTTAGGAAACTGACAAGAACATTAGCTCCTCTTCAGTCCAATACACTGAACTTGATGGGAACAGACGCGAGTCCTCTTTGCACTGTGTGTGGCAATGGGATGGCAATGGTGATTTTCCTTACCAGAAAACAACTCTTGCTCGTAGGATCAAAAACTGCATGTGATTCAATTACATTTAGGACTGGGAAACAAATGCTAGCTCCCCTTACAAGAAACACACTCTGCTTTAGAGAAAATATCACTCTTCTACTCTACTGTGTTTCCTATAGGGCCAGAACAGTGAGCTTACTCAGAACAAAAGAACTGTGCTTCCTACACACACGGCCATATCTAGTTCAATTTTGCTTAGGAAACTAACAAGAACAGTAGATCCTCCTCAGTCCCATACACTGTACTTGCTGTTAACAAACGCGAGTGCTATTTGCACTGTATATGGCAATGGGAGCGAAATAGTGACTCTTCTTACCACAAAACAACTCTTGCTGGTAGGACCAGAAACTGCATGTGATTCAACTCCTTTTAGGACGGGAAACAAACGCGAGCTCGCCTTACAAGAAACACTCTCTGCTTTTGAGAAAAGAGCACTCTTCTACTCTACTGTATTTCCTATAGGACCAGAATAGTGAGCTTGCTCAGAACAAAAGAACTGTGCTTCCTACACACACGGGCTATATCTAGTTCAACTCTGCTTAGGAAACTGACAAGAACAGTAGCTCCTCTTCAGTCCAATACACTGTACTTGGTGGGAACAGACGCCAGTGCTATTTACCCTGTGTATGACAATGGGAGCTCAATAGTGACTCTTGTTACCAGAAAACAACTCTTGCTCGTAGGACCAGACACTGCATGTGATTCAACTCCATTTAGGACTGGGAAACAAACACTAGCTTGCCTTACAAGAAACACACTTTGCTTTTGAGAAAAGATCACTCTTCTAATCTACTGTTTTTTCTATAGGGTCAGAACAGTGAGCTTGCTCAGAACAAAAGAACTGTGCTTCCTACACACACGGGCCATATCTAGTTTAACTCCACTTAGGAAACTGACAAGAACAGTAGCTCCTCTGCAGTCCAATACACTGTACTTGATGGGAACAGACGTGAGTCCTTTTTGCACTGTGTGTGGCAATGGGAGCGCAATAGTGACTTTCCTTACCAGAAAACAACTTTTGCTCGTAGGATCAAAAACTACATGTGATTCAACTCCATTTAGGACTGGGAAACAAACGCTAGCTCGCCTTACAAGAAAGACACTCTGCTTTTGAGAAAAGACCACTCTTCTACTCTACTGTGTTTCCTATAGGGCCAGAACAGTGAGCTTACTCAGAACAAAAGAACTGTGCTTCCTACACACACGGCCATGTCTAGTTCAATTTTGCTTAGGAAACTAACAAGAACAGTAGATCCACTTCAGTCCCATACACTCTACTTGATGGGAACAGACGCGAGTGCTATTTGCACTGTGTATGTCAATGGGAGCGCAATTGTGTCTTTCCTTACCAGAGAAACACTCTAGCTCGTAGGACCAGAAACTGCATGGGATTCAACTCCATTTAGGACTGGGAACCAAACGCTAGCTTGCCTTACAAGAAACACACTCTGCTTTTGAGAAAAGAGCACTCTTCTGCTCTACTGTGTTTCCTATAGGGTCAGAATAGTGAGCTTGCTCAGAACAAAAGAACTGTGCTTCCTACACACAGGGGCCATATCTAGTTCAACTCTGCTTAGGAAACTGAGAAGAACAGTAGCTCATTTTCAGTCCAATACAGTGTACTTGCTGGGAACAGACGCGAGTGCTATTTGCACTATGTATGGCAATGGGATCTCAATAGTGACTTTCCTTACCAGAAAACAAGGCTAGCTCGTAGGACCAAAAACTGCATGTGAGTCAACTCCATTTAGGACTGGGAAACAAACGCTAGCTCGCCTTACAAGAAACACACTCTTCTTTTGAGAAAAGAGCACTCTTCTACTCTTCTGTGTTTCCCACAGGGCCAAAACAGTGAGCTTGCTCAGAACAAAAGAACTGTGCTTCCTACACACACGGCCATATCTAGTTCAATTCTGCTTAAGAAACTGACAAGAACAGTAGATCCTCTTCCGTCCCATACACTGTACTTGCTGGGAACAGACGCCAGTGCTATTTGCCCTGTGTATGACAATGGGAGCACAATAGTGACTCTTCTTACCAGAAAACAACTCTTGCTCGTAGGACCAGAAACTGCTTGTGATTCAACTCCATTTAGGACTGGGAAACAAACGCTAGCTCGCTTTACAAGAAAAACACTCTGCTTTTGAGAAAAGAGCACTCTTCTACTCTACTGTGTTTCCTATAGGGCCAGAATAGTGAGCTTGCTCAGAACAAAAGAACTGTGCTTCCTACACACACGGGCTATATCTAGTTCAACTCTGCTTAGGAAACTGATAAGAACAGTAGCTCCTCTTCAGTCCAATACACTGTATATGCTGGGAACAGACCCCAGTGCTATTTGCCCTGTGTATGATAATGGGAGCGTATTAGTGACTCTTCTTACCAGAAAACAACTCTTGCTCATAGGACCAGAAACTGCACGTGATTCAACTCCATTTATAACTGGAAAACAAACGCTAGCTCGCCTTACAATAAACAAACTCTGCTTTTGAGAAAAGAGCACTCTTCTAGTCTAATGTGTTTTTTTGTAGGGCCAGAATAGTGAGCTTGCTCAGAACAAAAGAACTGTGCTTCCTACACACACCGACTATATCTAGTTCAACTCTGCTTAGGAAACTGACAAGAACAGTAGATCCTCTTCAGTCCAATACACTGTACATGCTGGGAACAGACGCCAGTGCTATTTGCCCTGTGTATGACAATGGGAGCCCAATAATGACTCTTCTTACCAGAAAACAACTCTTGCTCATAGGACCAGAAACTGCATGTGACACAACTCCATTTAGGACTGGGAAACAAACGCTAGCTCACCTTACAAGAAACACACTCTGCTTTTGAGAAAAGAGCACTCTTCTACTCTACTGTGTTTCCTATGGGGTCCAAAAAGTGAGCTTGCTCAGAACAAAAGAACTGTGCTTCCTACACACACGGGACATATCTACTTCAACTCTGCTTAGGAAACTGACAAGAACAGTAGATCCTCTTCAGTCCAATACACTGTACTTGCTGTGAACAGACGCGAGTGCTATTTGCACTGTGTATGGAAATGGGAGCGCAATAGTGACTTTCCTTACCAGAAAACAACTCTTGCTGGTAGGACCAAAAACTGCATGTGGTTCAACTCCATTTAGGACTGGGAAACAAATGCTAGCATCCCTTACAAGAAACACACTCTGCTTTTGAGAAAAGATCACTCTTCTACTCTACTGTGTTTCCTATAGGGCCAGAAGAGTGAGCTTACTCAGAACAAAAGAACTGTGCTTCCTACACACACAGCCATATCTAGTTCAATTTTGCTTAGGAAACTAACAAGAACAGTAGATCCTCTTCAGTCCCATACACTGTACTTGCTGGGAACAGACGCGAGTGCTATTTGCACTGTATATGGCAATGGGAGCGAAATAGTGACTCTTTTTACGAGATAAGAACTCTTGCTCGTAGGACCAGAAACTGCATGGGATTCAACTCCATTTCTTACTGGGAAACGAACGCTAGCTCGCCTTACAAGAAACAAACTCTGCTTTTGTGAAAAGAGCACTCTCCTACTCTACTGTGTTTCCTATGGGGTCCGAAAAGTGAGCTTGCTCAGAACAAAAGAACTGTGCTTCCTACACACACGTGCCATATCTAGTTCAACCCTGCTTAGGCAACTGACAAGAATAGTAGTTCCTCTTCAGTCCAATACACTGTACTTGCTGGGAACAGACGCGATTGCTATTTGCACTGTGTATGGCAAAGGGAGCCCAATAGTGACTCTTCTTATCAGAAAACAACTCTTGGTCGTAGGACCAGAAACTGCATGGGATTCAACTCCATTTCTTACTGGGAAAGAAACGCTAGCTCGCCTTTCAAGAAACGGACTCTGCTTTTGAGAAAAGAGCACTCTTCTACTCTACTGTGTTTCCAATAGGGCCAGAACAGTGAACTTGCTCAGAACAAAAGAACTGTGCTTCTTAAACACACAGGCCATATCTAGTTTAACTCTGCTTAGGAAACTGACAAGAACAGTAGCTCCTATTCAGTCCAATACTCTGTACATGCAGGGAACAGACGCCAGTGCTATATGCACTGTGTATGGCAATGGGAGCGCAATAGTGACTCTTATTACCAGAAAAAAAACTCTTGCTCGTAGGACCAGAAACTGCAAGGGATTCAATTCCATTTCTGACTGGGAAACAAACACTAGCTTGCCTTTCAAGAAATACACTCTGCTTTTGAGAAAAGAGCACTCTTCTACTCTACAGTGTTTCCTATGGTGTCTGAACAGTGAGCTTGCTCAGAACAAAAGAACTGTGCTTCCTACACACACGGGACATATCTAGTTCAACTCTGCTTAGGAAACTGACAAGAACAGTAGCTCCTCTTCAGTCCAATACACTGTACTTGCTGGAAACAGTCACGAATGCTATTTGCACTGTGTATGGCAAAGGGAGCGCAATAGTGACTTTCCTTACCAGAAAACAACTCTTGCTGTTAGGACCAAAAACTGCATGTGATTCAACTCCATTTAGGACTGGGAAACAAACGCTAGCTCGCCTTACAATAAACACACTCTGCTTTTGAGAAAAGAGCACTCTTCTACTCTACTGTGTTTCCTATAGGGCCAGAACAGAGAGCTTGCTCAGAACAAAAGAACTGTGCTTCCTACATACACGGCCATATCTAGTTCAATTCTGCTTAGGAAACTGACAAGAACAATAGATCCTTTTCAGTCCAATACACTGTACATGCTGGGAACAGACGCGAGTGCTATTTGCACTATGTAAGGCAATGGGAGCCCAATAGTGACTTTCCTTACCAGAAAACAACTCTTGCTCGTAGGACCAGAAACTGCATGTGAATCAACTCCATTTAGGACTGGGAAACAAACGCTGGCTCACCTTACAAGAAACACACTCTGCTTTTGAGAAAAGAGCACTCTTCTACTCTACTGTGTTTCCTATGGGGTCCGAACAGTGAGCTTGCTCAGAACAAAAGAACTGTGCTTCCTACACACACGGGCTGTATCTAGTTCAACTCTGCTTAGGAAACTGACAAGAACAGTAGCTCCTCTTCAGTCCAATACACTGTACTTGCTGGAAACAGACACGAGTGCTATTTGCACTGTGTATGGCAAAGGGAGCGCAATAGTGACTTTCCTTACCAGAAAACAACTCTTGCTGGTAGGACCAAAAACTGCATGTGATTCAACTCCATTTTGGACTGGGAAACAAACGCTAGCTCGCCTTACATGAAAAACACTCTGCTTTTGAAAAAGAGCACTCTTCTACTCTACTGTGTTTCCTATAGGGCCTGAACAGAGAGCTTGCTCAGAACAAAAGAACTGTGCTTCCTACATACACGGCCATATCTAGTTCAATTCTGCTTCAGAAACTGACAAGAACAATAGATCCTTTTCAGTCCAATACACTGTACATGCTGGGAACAGACGCCAGTGCTATTTGTACTGTGTATCTCAATGGGAGCCCAATAGTGACTCTTCTTATGAGAAAACTACTCTTGCTCGTAGGACCAAAAACTGCATGTGACTCAACTCCATTTAGGACTGGGAAACAAACGCTAGCTAGCCTTACAAGAAACACACTCTGCTTTTGAGAAAAGAGCACTCTTCTACTCTACTGTGTTTCCAATAGGGCCAGAACAGTGAGCTTGCTCAGAACAAAAGAACTGTGCTTCCTACACACACGGGCCATATCTAGTTCAATTCTTCTTAGGAAACTGACAAGAACAGTGGAACCTCTTCAGTCCAATATACTGTACATGCTGGGAACAGACGCCAGTCCTATTTGTCCCGTGTATGGCAATGGCAGCGCAATAGTGACTATTCTTACCATAAAAGAACTCTTGCTCGTAGGATTAGAAACTGCATGTGATTCAAATCCATTTAGGACTGGGAAACAAACGCTAGCTCGCCTTTCAAGAAACACACTCTGCTCTTGAGAAAAGAGCACTCTTCCACTCTACTGTGTTTCCTAGAGGGCCAGAACAGAGAGATTGCTCAGAACAAAAGAACTGTGCTTCCTTCATACAGGGCCATATCCAATTCAATTCTGCTTAGGAAACTGACAAGAAAATAGATCCTTTTCAGTCCAATACACTGTACATGCTGGGAACAGACGCGAGCGCTATTTGCCCTGTGTATGACAATGGGAGCGCAATAGTGACTCTTCTTACCAGAAAACAACTCTTGCTCGTAGGACCAGAAACTGCATGTGATTCAACTCCATATAGGACTGGGAAAAAAACGCTAGCTGGCCTTACAAGAAACACACTCTGCTTTTGAGAAAATAGCACTCTTCTACTCTTCTGTGTTTCCTATGGGGTCCAAACAGTGAGCTTGCTCAGAACAAAAGAACTGTGCTTTCTACACACATGGCCATATCTAGTTCAATTCTGCTTAGGAACCTGACAAGAACAGTAGCTCCTCTTCAGTCCAATACACTGTACTTGCTGGGAACCAATGCCAGTGCTATTTGCCCTGTGTATGACCATGGGAGCACAATAGTGACTCTTCTTACCAGAAAACAAATCTTGCTCGTAGGACCAGAAAGTGCATGCGATTCAACTCCATTTAGGACTGGGAAACAAACGTTAGCTCGCCTTACAAGAAACACACTCTGCTTTTGAGAAAAGAGCACTCTCCTACTCTACTGTGTTTCCTATGGGGTCCGAACAGTGAGCTTGCTCAGAAAAAAAGAACTGTGCTTCCTACACACACGTGCCATATCTAGTTCAACTCTGCTTAGGAAACTGACAAGAACAGTAGCTCCTCTTCAGTCCAATATACTGTACTTGCTGGAAACAGACAGGAGTGCTATTTGCACTGTGTATGGCAAAGGGAGCGCAATAGTGACTTTCCTTACCAGAAAACAACTCTTGCTGGTAGGACCAAAAACTGCATGTGATTCAACTCCATTTAGGACTGGGAAACAAACGATAGCTCGCCTTACAAGAAACACACTCTGCTTTTGAGAAAAGAGCACTCTTCTACTCTACTGTGTTTCCTATAGGGCCAGAACAGGGAGCTTGCTCAGAACAAAAGAACTGTGCTTCCTAATACAGGGCCATATCTCGTTCAACACTGCTTAGGAAACTGACAAGAACAGTAGCTCCTCTTCAGTCCAATACACTGTACTTGCTGGGAACAGACGCGAGTCCTCTTTGCACTGTGTGTGGCAATGGGAGGGCAATAGTGATTTTCCTTACCAGAAAACAACTCTTGCTCGTAGGATCAAAAACTGCATGTGATTCAACTACATTTAGGACTGGGAAACAAATGCTAGCATCCCTTACAAGAAACACACTCTGCTTTTGAGAAAAGATCGCTCTTCTACTCTACTGTGTTTCCTATAGGGCCAGAAAAGTGAGCTTACTCAGAACAAAAGAACTGTGCTTCCTACACACACAGCCATATCTAGTTCAATTTTGCTTAGGAAACTAACAAGAACAGTAGATCCTCTTCAGTCCCATACACTGTACTTGCTGGGAACAGACGCGAGTGCTATTTGCACTGTATATGGCAATGGGAGCGAAATAGTGACTCTTCTTACGAGATAACAACTCTTGCTCGTAGGACCAGAAACTGCATGGGATTCAACTCCATTTCTTACTGGGAAACAAACGCTAGCTCGCCTTACAAGAAACAAACTCTGCTTTTGTGAAAAGAGCACTCTCCTACTCTACTGTGTTTCCTATGGGGTCCGAACAGTGAGCTTGCTCAGAACAAAAGAACTGTGCTTCCTACACACACGTGCCATATCTAGTTCAACCCTGCTTAGGAAACTGACAAGAACAGTAGCTCCTCTTCAGTCCAATACACTGTACTTGCTGGGAACAGACGCGATTGCTATTTGCACTGTGTATGGCAAAGGGAGCCCAATAGTGACTCTTCTTATCAGAAAACAACTCTTGGTCGTAGGACCAGAAACTGCATGGAATTCAACTCCATTTCTTACTGGGAAAGAAACGCTAGCTCGTCTTACAAGAAACGGACTCTGCTTTTGAGAAAAGAGCACTCTTCTACTCTACTGTGTTTCCAATAGGGCCAGAACAGTGAACTTGCTCAGAACAAAAGAACTGTGCTTCCTAAACACACAGGCCATATCTAGTTTAACTCTGCTTAGGAAACTGACAAGAACAGTAGCTCCTCTTCAGTCCAATACACTGTACATGCTGGGAACAGACGCCAGTGCTATTTGCCCTGTGTATGTCAATGGGAGCGCAATAGTGACTCTTCTTACCAGAAAACAACTCTTGCTCCTAGGACCAGAAACTGCATGTGATTCAACTCAATTTAGGACTGGGAAACAAACGCTAGCTCGCCTTACAAGAAACACACTCTGCTTTTGAGAAAAGAGCACTCTTCTACTCTACTGTGTTTCCTATAGGGCCAAAAGAGTGAGCTTGCTCAGAACAAAAGAACTGTGCTTCCTACAATCATGGCCATATCAAGTTCAATTCTGCTAAGGAAACTGACAAGAACAGTAGCTCCTCTTCAGTCCAATACACTGTACATGCTGGGAACAGACGCCAGTGCTATTTGCCCTGTGTATGACAGTGGGAGTGCAATAGTGACTCTTCTTACCAGAAAACAACTCTTGTTCCTAGGACCAGACACTGCATGTGATTCAACTCCATTTATAACTGGGAAACAAACGCTAGCTCGCCTTACAAGAAACACACTCTGCTTCTCAGAAAAGAGCACTCTTCTACTCTACTGTGTTTCCTATAGGGCCAGAATAGTGAGCTTGTTCAGAACAAAAGAACTGTGCTTCCTACACACACGGGCCATATCCAGTTCAATTCTGCTTAGGAAACTGACAAGAACAGTAGATCCTCTTCAGTCCAATACACTGTACATGCAGGGGACAGATGCTAGTGCTATTTGCAATGTGTATGACAATGGGACCGCAATAGTGACTCTTCTTACCAGAAAACATCTCTTGCTCATAGGACCACAAACTGCATGTGAGTCAACTCCATTTAGGACTGCGAAACAAACGCTAGCTCGCCTTACAAGAAACACACTCTGCTTTTGAGAAAAGAGCACTCTTCTACTCTTCTGTGTTTCCTTTGGGGTCCAAACAGTGAGCTTGCTCAGAACAAAAGAACTGTGCTTCCTACACACACGGGCTATATCTAGTTCAACTCTGCTTAGGAAACTGACAAGAACAGTAGCTCCTCTTCAGTCCAATACACTGTACTTGCTGGGAACAGACTCCAGTGCTATTTGCCCTGTGTATGACAATGGGAGTTCAATAGTGACTATTCTTACCAGAAAAAAAAACTCTTGCTCGTAGGACCAGAAACTGCATGTGATTCAACTCCATTTAGGACTGTGCAACAAACGCTTGCTTGCCTTACAAGAAAAACACTCTGCTTTTGAAAAAAGAGCACTCTTCTACTCTACTCTGTTTCCTATGGGTTCGATCAGTGAGCTTACAGTACAAAAGAACTGTGCTTCCTACATACACGGGCCATATCTAGTTCAAATCTGCTTAGGAAACTGACAAGAACATTAGCTCCTCTTCAGTCCAATACACTGAACTTGATGGGAACAGACGCGAGTCCTCTTTGCACTGTGTGTGGCAATGGGATGGCAATGGTGATTTTCCTTACCAGAAAACAACTCTTGCTCGTAGGATCAAAAACTGCATGTGATTCAATTACATTTAGGACTGGGAAACAAATGCTAGCTCCCCTTACAAGAAACACACTCTGCTTTAGAGAAAATATCACTCTTCTACTCTACTGTGTTTCCTATAGGGCCAGAACAGTGAGCTTACTCAGAACAAAAGAACTGTGCTTCCTACACACACGGCCATATCTAGTTCAATTTTGCTTAGGAAACTAACAAGAACAGTAGATCCTCCTCAGTCCCATACACTGTACTTGCTGTTAACAAACGCGAGTGCTATTTGCACTGTATATGGCAATGGGAGCGAAATAGTGACTCTTCTTACCACAAAACAACTCTTGCTGGTAGGACCAGAAACTGCATGTGATTCAACTCCTTTTAGGACGGGAAACAAACGCGAGCTCGCCTTACAAGAAACACTCTCTGCTTTTGAGAAAAGAGCACTCTTCTACTCTACTGTATTTCCTATAGGACCAGAATAGTGAGCTTGCTCAGAACAAAAGAACTGTGCTTCCTACACACACGGGCTATATCTAGTTCAACTCTGCTTAGGAAACTGACAAGAACAGTAGCTCCTCTTCAGTCCAATACACTGTACTTGGTGGGAACAGACGCCAGTGCTATTTACCCTGTGTATGACAATGGGAGCTCAATAGTGACTCTTATTACCAGAAAACAACTCTTGCTCGTAGGACCAGACACTGCATGTGATTCAACTCCATTTAGGACTGGGAAACAAACACTAGCTTGCCTTACAAGAAACACACTTTGCTTTTGAGAAAAGATCACTCTTCTAATCTACTGTTTTTTCTATAGGGTCAGAACAGTGAGCTTGCTCAGAACAAAAGAACTGTGCTTCCTACACACACGGGCCATATCTAGTTTAACTCCACTTAGGAAACTGACAAGAACAGTAGCTCCTCTGCAGTCCAATACACTGTACTTGATGGGAACAGACGTGAGTCCTTTTTGCACTGTGTGTGGCAATGGGAGCGCAATAGTGACTTTCCTTACCAGAAAACAACTTTTGCTCGTAGGATCAAAAACTACATGTGATTCAACTCCATTTAGGACTGGGAAACAAACGCTAGCTCGCCTTACAAGAAAGACACTCTGCTTTTGAGAAAAGACCACTCTTCTACTCTACTGTGTTTCCTATAGGGCCAGAACAGTGAGCTTACTCAGAACAAAAGAACTGTGCTTCCTACACACACGGCCATGTCTAGTTCAATTTTGCTTAGGAAACTAACAAGAACAGTAGATCCACTTCAGTCCCATACACTCTACTTGATGGGAACAGACGCGAGTGCTATTTGCACTGTGTATGTCAATGGGAGCGCAATTGTGTCTTTCCTTACCAGAAAAACACTCTAGCTCGTAGGACCAGAAACTGCATGGGATTCAACTCCATTTAGGACTGGGAACCAAACGCTAGCTTGCCTTACAAGAAACACACTCTGCTTTTGAGAAAAGAGCACTCTTCTGCTCTACTGTGTTTCCTATAGGGTCAGAATAGTGAGCTTGCTCAGAACAAAAGAACTGTGCTTCCTACACACAGGGGCCATATCTAGTTCAACTCTGCTTAGGAAACTGAGAAGAACAGTAGCTCATTTTCAGTCCAATACAGTGTACTTGCTGGGAACAGACGCGAGTGCTATTTGCACTATGTATGGCAATGGGATCTCAATAGTGACTTTCCTTACCAGAAAACAAGGCTAGCTCGTAGGACCAAAAACTGCATGTGAGTCAACTCCATTTAGGACTGGGAAACAAACGCTAGCTCGCCTTACAAGAAACACACTCTTCTTTTGAGAAAAGAGCACTCTTCTACTCTTCTGTGTTTCCCACAGGGCCAAAACAGTGAGCTTGCTCAGAACAAAAGAACTGTGCTTCCTACACACACGGCCATATCTAGTTCAATTCTGCTTAAGAAACTGACAAGAACAGTAGATCCTCTTCCGTCCATACACTGTACTTGCTGGGAACAGACGCCAGTGCTATTTGCCCTGTGTATGACAATGGGAGCACAATAGTGACTCTTCTTACCAGAAAACAACTCTTGCTCGTAGGACCAGAAACTGCTTGTGATTCAACTCCATTTAGGACTGGGAAACAAACGCTAGCTCGCTTTACAAGAAAAACACTCTGCTTTTGAGAAAAGAGCACTCTTCTACTCTACTGTGTTTCCTATAGGGCCAGAATAGTGAGCTTGCTCAGAAAAAAAGAACTGTGCTTCCTACACACACGGGCTATATCTAGTTCAACTCTGCTTAGGAAACTGATAAGAACAGTAGCTCCTCTTCAGTCCAATACACTGTATATGCTGGGAACAGACCCCAGTGCTATTTGCCCTGTGTATGATAATGGGAGCGTATTAGTGACTCTTCTTACCAGAAAACAACTCTTGCTCATAGGACCAGAAACTGCACGTGATTCAACTCCATTTATAACTGGAAAACAAACGCTAGCTCGCCTTACAATAAACAAACTCTGCTTTTGAGAAAAGAGCACTCTTCTAGTCTAATGTGTTTTTTTGTAGGGCCAGAATAGTGAGCTTGCTCAGAACAAAAGAACTGTGCTTCCTACACACACCGACTATATCTAGTTCAACTCTGCTTAGGAAACTGACAAGAACAGTAGATCCTCTTCAGTCCAATACACTGTACATGCTGGGAACAGACGCCAGTGCTATTTGCCCTGTGTATGACAATGGGAGCCCAATAATGACTCTTCTTACCAGAAAACAACTCTTGCTCATAGGACCAGAAACTGCATGTGACACAACTCCATTTAGGACTGGGAAACAAACGCTAGCTCACCTTACAAGAAACACACTCTGCTTTTGAGAAAAGAGCACTCTTCTACTCTACTGTGTTTCCTATGGGGTCCAAAAAGTGAGCTTGCTCAGAACAAAAGAACTGTGCTTCCTACACACACGGGACATATCTACTTCAACTCTGCTTAGGAAACTGACAAGAACAGTAGATCCTCTTCAGTCCAATACACTGTACTTGCTGTGAACAGACGCGAGTGCTATTTGCACTGTGTATGGAAATGGGAGCGCAATAGTGACTTTCCTTACCAGAAAACAACTCTTGCTGGTAGGACCAAAAACTGCATGTGGTTCAACTCCATTTAGGACTGGGAAACAAATGCTAGCATCCCTTACAAGAAACACACTCTGCTTTTGAGAAAAGATCACTCTTCTACTCTACTGTGTTTCCTATAGGGCCAGAAGAGTGAGCTTACTCAGAACAAAAGAACTGTGCTTCCTACACACACAGCCATATCTAGTTCAATTTTGCTTAGGAAACTAACAAGAACAGTAGATCCTCTTCAGTCCCATACACTGTACTTGCTGGGAACAGACGCGAGTGCTATTTGCACTGTATATGGCAATGGGAGCGAAATAGTGACTCTTTTTACGAGATAAGAACTCTTGCTCGTAGGACCAGAAACTGCATGGGATTCAACTCCATTTCTTACTGGGAAACGAACGCTAGCTCGCCTTACAAGAAACAAACTCTGCTTTTGTGAAAAGAGCACTCTCCTACTCTACTGTGTTTCCTATGGGGTCCGAAAAGTGAGCTTGCTCAGAACAAAAGAACTGTGCTTCCTACACACACGTGCCATATCTAGTTCAACCCTGCTTAGGAAACTGACAAGAATAGTAGTTCCTCTTCAGTCCAATACACTGTACTTGCTGGGAACAGACGCGATTGCTATTTGCACTGTGTATGGCAAAGGGAGCCCAATAGTGACTCTTCTTATCAGAAAACAACTCTTGGTCGTAGGACCAGAAACTGCATGGGATTCAACTCCATTTCTTACTGGGAAAGAAACGCTAGCTCGCCTTACAAGAAACGGACTCTGCTTTTGAGAAAAGAGCACTCTTCTACTCTACTGTGTTTCCAATAGGGCCAGAACAGTGAACTTGCTCAGAACAAAAGAACTGTGCTTCTTAAACACACAGGCCATATCTAGTTTAACTCTGCTTAGGAAACTGACAAGAACAGTAGCTCCTATTCAGTCCAATACTCTGTACATGCAGGGAACAGACGCCAGTGCTATATGCACTGTGTATGGCAATGGGAGCGCAATAGTGACTCTTATTACCAGAAAAAAAACTCTTGCTCGTAGGACCAGAAACTGCAAGGGATTCAATTCCATTTCTGACTGGGAAACAAACACTAGCTTGCCTTTCAAGAAATACACTCTGCTTTTGAGAAAAGAGCACTCTTCTACTCTACAGTGTTTCCTATGGTGTCTGAACAGTGAGCTTGCTCAGAACAAAAGAACTGTGCTTCCTACACACACGGGACATATCTAGTTCAACTCTGCTTAGGAAACTGACAAGAACAGTAGCTCCTCTTCAGTCCAATACACTGTACTTGCTGGAAACAGTCACGAATGCTATTTGCACTGTGTATGGCAAAGGGAGCGCAATAGTGACTTTCCTTACCAGAAAACAACTCTTGCTGTTAGGACCAAAAACTGCATGTGATTCAACTCCATTTAGGACTGGGAAACAAACGCTAGCTCGCCTTACAATAAACACACTCTGCTTTTGAGAAAAGAGCACTCTTCTACTCTACTGTGTTTCCTATAGGGCCAGAACAGAGAGCTTGCTCAGAACAAAAGAACTGTGCTTCCTACATACACGGCCATATCTAGTTCAATTCTGCTTAGGAAACTGACAAGAACAATAGATCCTTTTCAGTCCAATACACTGTACATGCTGGGAACAGACGCGAGTGCTATTTGCACTATGTAAGGCAATGGGAGCCCAATAGTGACTTTTCTTACCAGAAAACAACTCTTGCTCGTAGGACCAGAAACTGCATGTGAATCAACTCCATTTAGGACTGGGAAACAAACGCTGGCTCACCTTACAAGAAACACACTCTGCTTTTGAGAAAAGAGCACTCTTCTACTCTACTGTGTTTCCTATGGGGTCCGAACAGTGAGCTTGCTCAGAACAAAAGAACTGTGCTTCCTACACACACGGGCTGTATCTAGTTCAACTCTGCTTAGGAAACTGACAAGAACAGTAGCTCCTCTTCAGTCCAATACACTGTACTTGCTGGAAACAGACACGAGTGCTATTTGCACTGTGTATGGCAAAGGGAGCGCAATAGTGACTTTCCTTACCAGAAAACAACTCTTGCTGGTAGGACCAAAAACTGCATGTGATTCAACTCCATTTTGGACTGGGAAACAAACGCTAGCTCGCCTTACATGAAAAACACTCTGCTTTTGAAAAAGAGCACTCTTCTACTCTACTGTGTTTCCTATAGGGCCTGAACAGAGAGCTTGCTCAGAACAAAAGAACTGTGCTTCCTACATACACGGCCATATCTAGTTCAATTCTGCTTCAGAAACTGACAAGAACAATAGATCCTTTTCAGTCCAATACACTGTACATGCTGGGAACAGACGCCAGTGCTATTTGTACTGTGTATCTCAATGGGAGCCCAATAGTGACTCTTCTTATGAGAAAACTACTCTTGCTCGTAGGACCAAAAACTGCATGTGACTCAACTCCATTTAGGACTGGGAAACAAACGCTAGCTAGCCTTACAAGAAACACACTCTGCTTTTGAGAAAAGAGCACTCTTCTACTCTACTGTGTTTCCAATAGGGCCAGAACAGTGAGCTTGCTCAGAACAAAAGAACTGTGCTTCCTACACACACGGGCCATATCTAGTTCAATTCTTCTTAGGAAACTGACAAGAACAGTGGAACCTCTTCAGTCCAATATACTGTACATGCTGGGAACAGACGCCAGTCCTATTTGTCCCGTGTATGGCAATGGCAGCGCAATAGTGACTATTCTTACCATAAAAGAACTCTTGCTCGTAGGATTAGAAACTGCATGTGATTCAAATCCATTTAGGACTGGGAAACAAACGCTAGCTCGCCTTTCAAGAAACACACTCTGCTCTTGAGAAAAGAGCACTCTTCCACTCTACTGTGTTTCCTAGAGGGCCAGAACAGAGAGATTGCTCAGAACAAAAGAACTGTGCTTCCTTCATACAGGGCCATATCCAATTCAATTCTGCTTAGGAAACTGACAAGAAAATAGATCCTTTTCAGTCCAATACACTGTACATGCTGGGAACAGACGCGAGCGCTATTTGCCCTGTGTATGACAATGGGAGCGCAATAGTGACTCTTCTTACCAGAAAACAACTCTTGCTCGTAGGACCAGAAACTGCATGTGATTCAACTCCATATAGGACTGGGAAAAAAACGCTAGCTGGCCTTACAAGAAACACACTCTGCTTTTGAGAAAATAGCACTCTTCTACTCTTCTGTGTTTCCTATGGGGTCCAAACAGTGAGCTTGCTCAGAACAAAAGAACTGTGCTTTCTACACACATGGCCATATCTAGTTCAATTCTGCTTAGGAACCTGACAAGAACAGTAGCTCCTCTTCAGTCCAATACACTGTACTTGCTGGGAACCAATGCCAGTGCTATTTGCCCTGTGTATGACCATGGGAGCACAATAGTGACTCTTCTTACCAGAAAACAAATCTTGCTCGTAGGACCAGAAAGTGCATGCGATTTTACTCCATTTAGGACTGGGAAACAAACGTTAGCTCGCCTTACAAGAAACACACTCTGCTTTTGAGAAAAGAGCACTCTCCTACTCTACTGTGTTTCCTATGGGGTCCGAACAGTGAGCTTGCTCAGAAAAAAAGAACTGTGCTTCCTACACACACGTGCCATATCTAGTTCAACTCTGCTTAGGAAACTGACAAGAACAGTAGCTCCTCTTCAGTCCAATACACTGTACTTGCTGGAAACAGACAGGAGTGCTATTTGCACTGTGTATGGCAAAGGGAGCGCAATAGTGACTTTCCTTACCAGAAAACAACTCTTGCTGGTAGGACCAAAAACTGCATGTGATTCAACTCCATTTAGGACTGGGAAACAAACGATAGCTCGCCTTACAAGAAACACACTCTGCTTTTGAGAAAAGAGCACTCTTCTACTCTACTGTGTTTCCTATAGGGCCAGAACAGGGAGCTTGCTCAGAACAAAAGAACTGTGCTTCCTAATACAGGGCCATATCTCGTTCAACACTGCTTAGGAAACTGACAAGAACAGTAGCTCCTCTTCAGTCCAATACACTGTACTTGCTGGGAACAGACGCGAGTCCTCTTTGCACTGTGTGTGGCAATGGGAGGGCAATAGTGATTTTCCTTACCAGAAAACAACTCTTGCTCGTAGGATCAAAAACTGCATGTGATTCAACTACATTTAGGACTGGGAAACAAATGCTAGCATCCCTTACAAGAAACACACTCTGCTTTTGAGAAAAGATCGCTCTTCTACTCTACTGTGTTTCCTATAGGGCCAGAAAAGTGAGCTTACTCAGAACAAAAGAACTGTGCTTCCTACACACACAGCCATATCTAGTTCAATTTTGCTTAGGAAACTAACAAGAACAGTAGATCCTCTTCAGTCCCATACACTGTACTTGCTGGGAACAGACGCGAGTGCTATTTGCACTGTATATGGCAATGGGAGCGAAATAGTGACTCTTCTTACGAGATAACAACTCTTGCTCGTAGGACCAGAAACTGCATGGGATTCAACTCCATTTCTTACTGGGAAACAAACGCTAGCTCGCCTTACAAGAAACAAACTCTGCTTTTGTGAAAAGAGCACTCTCCTACTCTACTGTGTTTCCTATGGGGTCCGAACAGTGAGCTTGCTCAGAACAAAAGAACTGTGCTTCCTACACACACGTGCCATATCTAGTTCAACCCTGCTTAGGAAACTGACAAGAACAGTAGCTCCTCTTCAGTCCAATACACTGTACTTGCTGGGAACAGACGCGATTGCTATTTGCACTGTGTATGGCAAAGGGAGCCCAATAGTGACTCTTCTTATCAGAAAACAACTCTTGGTCGTAGGACCAGAAACTGCATGGAATTCAACTCCATTTCTTACTGGGAAAGAAACGCTAGCTCGTCTTAGAAGAAACGGACTCTGCTTTTGAGAAAAGAGCACTCTTCTACTCTACTGTGTTTCCAATAGGGCCAGAACAGTGAACTTGCTCAGAACAAAAGAACTGTGCTTCCTAAACACACAGGCCATATCTAGTTTAACTCTGCTTAGGAAACTGACAAGAACAGTAGCTCCTCTTCAGTCCAATACACTGTACATGCTGGGAACAGACGCCAGTGCTATTTGCCCTGTGTATGTCAATGGGAGCGCAATAGTGACTCTTCTTACCAGAAAACAACTCTTGCTCCTAGGACCAGAAACTGCATGTGATTCAACTCAATTTAGGACTGGGAAACAAACGCTAGCTCGCCTTACAAGAAACACACTCTGCTTTTGAGAAAAGAGCACTCTTCTACTCTACTGTGTTTCCTATAGGGCCAAAAGAGTGAGCTTGCTCAGAACAAAAGAACTGTGCTTCCTACAATCATGGCCATATCAAGTTCAATTCTGCTAAGGAAACTGACAAGAACAGTAGCTCCTCTTCAGTCCAATACACTGTACATGCTGGGAACAGACGCCAGTGCTATTTGCCCTGTGTATGACAGTGGGAGTGCAATAGTGACTCTTCTTACCAGAAAACAACTCTTGTTCCTAGGACCAGACACTGCATGTGATTCAACTCCATTTATAACTGGGAAACAAACGCTAGCTCGCCTTACAAGAAACACACTCTGCTTCTCAGAAAAGAGCACTCTTCTACTCTACTGTGTTTCCTATAGGGCCAGAATAGTGAGCTTGTTCAGAACAAAAGAACTGTGCTTCCTACACACACGGGCCATATCCAGTTCAATTCTGCTTAGGAAACTGACAAGAACAGTAGATCCTCTTCAGTCCAATACACTGTACATGCAGGGGACAGATGCTAGTGCTATTTGCAATGTGTATGACAATGGGACCGCAATAGTGACTCTTCTTACCAGAAAACATCTCTTGCTCATAGGACCACAAACTGCATGTGAGTCAACTCCATTTAGGACTGCGAAACAAACGCTAGCTCGCCTTACAAGAAACACACTCTGCTTTTGAGAAAAGAGCACTCTTCTACTCTTCTGTGTTTCCTTTGGGGTCCAAACAGTGAGCTTGCTCAGAACAAAAGAACTGTGCTTCCTACACACACGGGCTATATCTAGTTCAACTCTGCTTAGGAAACTGACAAGAACAGTAGCTCCTCTTCAGTCCAATACACTGTACTTGCTGGGAACAGACTCCAGTGCTATTTGCCCTGTGTATGACAATGGGAGTTCAATAGTGACTATTCTTACCAGAAAAAAAAACTCTTGCTCGTAGGACCAGAAACTGCATGTGATTCAACTCCATTTAGGACTGTGCAACAAACGCTTGCTTGCCTTACAAGAAAAACACTCTGCTTTTGAAAAAAGAGCACTCTTCTACTCTACTCTGTTTCCTATGGGTTCGATCAGTGAGCTTACAGTACAAAAGAACTGTGCTTCCTACATACACGGGCCATATCTAGTTCAAATCTGCTTAGGAAACTGACAAGAACATTAGCTCCTCTTCAGTCCAATACACTGAACTTGATGGGAACAGACGCGAGTCCTCTTTGCACTGTGTGTGGCAATGGGATGGCAATGGTGATTTTCCTTACCAGAAAACAACTCTTGCTCGTAGGATCAAAAACTGCATGTGATTCAATTACATTTAGGGCTGGGAAACAAATGCTAGCTCCCCTTACAAGAAACACACTCTGCTTTAGAGAAAATATCACTCTTCTACTCTACTGTGTTTCCTATAGGGCCAGAACAGTGAGCTTACTCAGAACAAAAGAACTGTGCTTCCTACACACACGGCCATATCTAGTTCAATTTTGCTTAGGAAACTAACAAGAACAGTAGATCCTCCTCAGTCCCATACACTGTACTTGCTGTTAACAAACGCGAGTGCTATTTGCACTGTATATGGCAATGGGAGCGAAATAGTGACTCTTCTTACCACAAAACAACTCTTGCTGGTAGGACCAGAAACTGCATGTGATTCAACTCCTTTTAGGACGGGAAACAAACGCGAGCTCGCCTTACAAGAAACACTCTCTGCTTTTGAGAAAAGAGCACTCTTCTACTCTACTGTATTTCCTATAGGACCAGAATAGTGAGCTTGCTCAGAACAAAAGAACTGTGCTTCCTACACACACGGGCTATATCTAGTTCAACTCTGCTTAGGAAACTGACAAGAACAGTAGTTCCTCTTCAGTCCAATACACTGTACTTGGTGGGAACAGACGCCAGTGCTATTTACCCTGTGTATGACAATGGGAGCTCAATAGTGACTCTTATTACCAGAAAACAACTCTTGCTCGTAGGACCAGACACTGCATGTGATTCAACTCCATTTAGGACTGGGAAACAAACACTAGCTTGCCTTACAAGAAACACACTTTGCTTTTGAGAAAAGATCACTCTTCTAATCTACTGTTTTTTCTATAGGGTCAGAACAGTGAGCTTGCTCAGAACAAAAGAACTGTGCTTCCTACACACACGGGCCATATCTAGTTTAACTCCACTTAGGAAACTGACAAGAACAGTAGCTCCTCTGCAGTCCAATACACTGTACTTGATGGGAACAGACGTGAGTCCTTTTTGCACTGTGTGTGGCAATGGGAGCGCAATAGTGACTTTCCTTACCAGAAAACAACTTTTGCTCGTAGGATCAAAAACTACATGTGATTCAACTCCATTTAGGACTGGGAAACAAACGCTAGCTCGCCTTACAAGAAAGACACTCTGCTTTTGAGAAAAGACCACTCTTCTACTCTACTGTGTTTCCTATAGGGCCAGAACAGTGAGCTTACTCAGAACAAAAGAACTGTGCTTCCTACACACACGGCCATGTCTAGTTCAATTTTGCTTAGGAAACTAACAAGAACAGTAGATCCACTTCAGTCCCATACACTCTACTTGATGGGAACAGACGCGAGTGCTATTTGCACTGTGTATGTCAATGGGAGCGCAATTGTGTCTTTCCTTACCAGAGAAACACTCTAGCTCGTAGGACCAGAAACTGCATGGGATTCAACTCCATTTAGGACTGGGAACCAAACGCTAGCTTGCCTTACAAGAAACACACTCTGCTTTTGAGAAAAGAGCACTCTTCTGCTCTACTGTGTTTCCTATAGGGTCAGAATAGTGAGCTTGCTCAGAACAAAAGAACTGTGCTTCCTACACACAGGGGCCATATCTAGTTCAACTCTGCTTAGGAAACTGAGAAGAACAGTAGCTCATTTTCAGTCCAATACAGTGTACTTGCTGGGAACAGACGCGAGTGCTATTTGCACTATGTATGGCAATGGGATCTCAATAGTGACTTTCCTTACCAGAAAACAAGGCTAGCTCGTAGGACCAAAAACTGCATGTGAGTCAACTCCATTTAGGACTGGGAAACAAACGCTAGCTCGCCTTACAAGAAACACACTCTTCTTTTGAGAAAAGAGCACTCTTCTACTCTTCTGTGTTTCCCACAGGGCCAAAACAGTGAGCTTGCTCAGAACAAAAGAACTGTGCTTCCTACACACACGGCCATATCTAGTTCAATTCTGCTTAAGAAACTGACAAGAACAGTAGATCCTCTTCCGTCCCATACACTGTACTTGCTGGGAACAGACGCCAGTGCTATTTGCCCTGTGTATGACAATGGGAGCACAATAGTGACTCTTCTTACCAGAAAACAACTCTTGCTCGTAGGACCAGAAACTGCTTGTGATTCAACTCCATTTAGGACTGGGAAACAAACGCTAGCTCGCTTTACAAGAAAAACACTCTGCTTTTGAGAAAAGAGCACTCTTCTACTCTACTGTGTTTCCTATAGGGCCAGAATAGTGAGCTTGCTCAGAACAAAAGAACTGTGCTTCCTACACACACGGGCTATATCTAGTTCAACTCTGCTTAGGAAACTGATAAGAACAGTAGCTCCTCTTCAGTCCAATACACTGTATATGCTGGGAACAGACCCCAGTGCTATTTGCCCTGTGTATGATAATGGGAGCGTATTAGTGACTCTTCTTACCAGAAAACAACTCTTGCTCATAGGACCAGAAACTGCACGTGATTCAACTCCATTTATAACTGGAAAACAAACGCTAGCTCGCCTTACAATAAACAAACTCTGCTTTTGAGAAAAGAGCACTCTTCTAGTCTAATGTGTTTTTTTGTAGGGCCAGAATAGTGAGCTTGCTCAGAACAAAAGAACTGTGCTTCCTACACACACCGACTATATCTAGTTCAACTCTGCTTAGGAAACTGACAAGAACAGTAGATCCTCTTCAGTCCAATACACTGTACATGCTGGGAACAGACGCCAGTGCTATTTGCCCTGTGTATGACAATGGGAGCCCAATAATGACTCTTCTTACCAGAAAACAACTCTTGCTCATAGGACCAGAAACTGCATGTGACACAACTCCATTTAGGACTGGGAAACAAACGCTAGCTCACCTTACAAGAAACACACTCTGCTTTTGAGAAAAGAGCACTCTTCTACTCTACTGTGTTTCCTATGGGGTCCAAAAAGTGAGCTTGCTCAGAACAAAAGAACTGTGCTTCCTACACACACGGGACATATCTACTTCAACTCTGCTTAGGAAACTGACAAGAACAGTAGATCCTCTTCAGTCCAATACACTGTACTTGCTGTGAACAGACGCGAGTGCTATTTGCACTGTGTATGGAAATGGGAGCGCAATAGTGACTTTCCTTACCAGAAAACAACTCTTGCTGGTAGGACCAAAAACTGCATGTGGTTCAACTCCATTTAGGACTGGGAAACAAATGCTAGCATCCCTTACAAGAAACACACTCTGCTTTTGAGAAAAGATCACTCTTCTACTCTACTGTGTTTCCTATAGGGCCAGAAGAGTGAGCTTACTCAGAACAAAAGAACTGTGCTTCCTACACACACAGCCATATCTAGTTCAATTTTGCTTAGGAAACTAACAAGAACAGTAGATCCTCTTCAGTCCCATACACTGTACTTGCTGGGAACAGACGCGAGTGCTATTTGCACTGTATATGGCAATGGGAGCGAAATAGTGACTCTTTTTACGAGATAAGAACTCTTGCTCGTAGGACCAGAAACTGCATGGGATTCAACTCCATTTCTTACTGGGAAACGAACGCTAGCTCGCCTTACAAGAAACAAACTCTGCTTTTGTGAAAAGAGCACTCTCCTACTCTACTGTGTTTCCTATGGGGTCCGAAAAGTGAGCTTGCTCAGAACAAAAGAACTGTGCTTCCTACACACACGTGCCATATCTAGTTCAACCCTGCTTAGGAAACTGACAAGAATAGTAGTTCCTCTTCAGTCCAATACACTGTACTTGCTGGGAACAGACGCGATTGCTATTTGCACTGTGTATGGCAAAGGGAGCCCAATAGTGACTCTTCTTACCAGAAAACAACTCTTGGTCGTAGGACCAGAAACTGCATGGGATTCAACTCCATTTCTTACTGGGAAAGAAACGCTAGCTCGCCTTACAAGAAACGGACTCTGCTTTTGAGAAAAGAGCACTCTTCTACTCTACTGTGTTTCCAATAGGGCCAGAACAGTGAACTTGCTCAGAACAAAAGAACTGTGCTTCTTAAACACACAGGCCATATCTAGTTTAACTCTGCTTAGGAAACTGACAAGAACAGTAGCTCCTATTCAGTCCAATACTCTGTACATGCAGGGAACAGACGCCAGTGCTATATGCACTGTGTATGGCAATGGGAGTGCAATAGTGACTCTTATTACCAGAAAAAAAACTCTTGCTCGTAGGACCAGAAACTGCAAGGGATTCAATTCCATTTCTGACTGGGAAACAAACACTAGCTTGCCTTTCAAGAAATACACTCTGCTTTTGAGAAAAGAGCACTCTTCTACTCTACAGTGTTTCCTATGGTGTCTGAACAGTGAGCTTGCTCAGAACAAAAGAACTGTGCTTCCTACACACACGGGACATATCTACTTCAACTCTGCTTAGGAAACTGACAAGAACAGTAGCTCCTCTTCAGTCCAATACACTGTACTTGCTGGAAACAGTCACGAATGCTATTTGCACTGTGTATGGCAAAGGGAGCGCAATAGTGACTTTCCTTACCAGAAAACAACTCTTGCTGTTAGGACCAAAAACTGCATGTGATTCAACTCCATTTAGGACTGGGAAACAAACGCTAGCTCGCCTTACAATAAACACACTCTGCTTTTGAGAAAAGAGCACTCTTCTACTCTACTGTGTTTCCTATAGGGCCAGAACAGAGAGCTTGCTCAGAACAAAAGAACTGTGCTTCCTACATACACGGCCATATCTAGTTCAATTCTGCTTAGGAAACTGACAAGAACAATAGATCCTTTTCAGTCCAATACACTGTACATGCTGGGAACAGACGCGAGTGCTATTTGCACTATGTAAGGCAATGGGAGCCCAATAGTGACTTTCCTTAACAGAAAACAACTCTTGCTCGTAGGACCAGAAACTGCATGTGAATCAACTCCATTTAGGACTGGGAAACAAACGCTGGCTCACCTTACAAGAAACACACTCTGCTTTTGAGAAAAGAGCACTCTTCTACTCTACTGTGTTTCCTATGGGGTCCGAACAGTGAGCTTGCTCAGAACAAAAGAACTGTGCTTCCTACACACACGGGCTGTATCTAGTTCAACTCTGCTTAGGAAACTGACAAGAACAGTAGCTCCTCTTCAGTCCAATACACTGTACTTGCTGGAAACAGACACGAGTGCTATTTGCACTGTGTATGGCAAAGGGAGCGCAATAGTGACTTTCCTTACCAGAAAACAACTCTTGCTGGTAGGACCAAAAACTGCATGTGATTCAACTCCATTTTGGACTGGGAAACAAACGCTAGCTCGCCTTACATGAAAAACACTCTGCTTTTGAAAAAGAGCACTCTTCTACTCTACTGTGTTTCCTATAGGGCCTGAACAGAGAGCTTGCTCAGAACAAAAGAACTGTGCTTCCTACATACACGGCCATATCTAGTTCAATTCTGCTTCAGAAACTGACAAGAACAATAGATCCTTTTCAGTCCAATACACTGTACATGCTGGGAACAGACGCCAGTGCTATTTGTACTGTGTATCTCAATGGGAGCCCAATAGTGACTCTTCTTATGAGAAAACTACTCTTGCTCGTAGGACCAAAAACTGCATGTGACTCAACTCCATTTAGGACTGGGAAACAAACGCTAGCTAGCCTTACAAGAAACACACTCTGCTTTTGAGAAAAGAGCACTCTTCTACTCTACTGTGTTTCCAATAGGGCCAGAACAGTGAGCTTGCTCAGAACAAAAGAACTGTGCTTCCTACACACACGGGCCATATCTAGTTCAATTCTTCTTAGGAAACTGACAAGAACAGTGGAACCTCTTCAGTCCAATATACTGTACATGCTGGGAACAGACGCCAGTCCTATTTGTCCCGTGTATGGCAATGGCAGCGCAATAGTGACTATTCTTACCATAAAAGAACTCTTGCTCGTAGGATTAGAAACTGCATGTGATTCAAATCCATTTAGGACTGGGAAACAAACGCTAGCTCGCCTTTCAAGAAACACACTCTGCTCTTGAGAAAAGAGCACTCTTCCACTCTACTGTGTTTCCTAGAGGGCCAGAACAGAGAGATTGCTCAGAACAAAAGAACTGTGCTTCCTTCATACAGGGCCATATCCAATTCAATTCTGCTTAGGAAACTGACAAGAAAATAGATCCTTTTCAGTCCAATACACTGTACATGCTGGGAACAGACGCGAGCGCTATTTGCCCTGTGTATGACAATGGGAGCGCAATAGTGACTCTTCTTACCAGAAAACAACTCTTGCTCGTAGGACCAGAAACTGCATGTGATTCAACTCCATATAGGACTGGGAAAAAAACGCTAGCTGGCCTTACAAGAAACACACTCTGCTTTTGAGAAAATAGCACTCTTCTACTCTACTGTGTTTCCTATGGGGTCCAAACAGTGAGCTTGCTCAGAACAAAAGAACTGTGCTTTCTACACACATGGCCATATCTAGTTCAATTCTGCTTAGGAACCTGACAAGAACAGTAGCTCCTCTTCAGTCCAATACACTGTACTTGCTGGGAACCAATGCCAGTGCTATTTGCCCTGTGTATGACCATGGGAGCACAATAGTGACTCTTCTTACCAGAAAACAAATCTTGCTCGTAGGACCAGAAAGTGCATGCGATTAAACTCCATTTAGGACTGGGAAACAAACGTTAGCTCGCCTTACAAGAAACACACTCTGCTTTTGAGAAAAGAGCACTCTCCTACTCTACTGTGTTTCCTATGGGGTCCGAACAGTGAGCTTGCTCAGAAAGAAAGAACTGTGCTTCCTACACACACGTGCCATATCTAGTTCAACTCTGCTTAGGAAACTGACAAGAACAGTAGCTCCTCTTCAGTCCAATACACTGTACTTGCTGGAAACAGACAGGAGTGCTATTTGCACTGTGTATGGCAAAGGGAGCGCAATAGTGACTTTCCTTACCAGAAAACAACTCTTGCTGGTAGGACCAAAAACTGCATGTGATTCAACTCCATTTAGGACTGGGAAACAAACGCTAGCTCGCCTTACAAGAAACACACTCTGCTTTTGAGAAAAGAGCACTCTTCTACTCTACTGTGTTTCCTATAGGGCCAGAACAGGGAGCTTGCTCAGAACAAAAGAACTGTGCTTCCTAATACAGGGCCATATCTCGTTCAACACTGCTTAGGAAACTGACAAGAACAGTAGCTCCTCTTCAGTCCAATACACTGTACTTGCTGGGAACAGACGCGAGTCCTCTTTGCACTGTGTGTGGCAATGGGAGGGCAATAGTGATTTTCCTTACCAGAAAACAACTCTTGCTCGTAGGATCAAAAACTGCATGTGATTCAACTACATTTAGGACTGGGAAACAAATGCTAGCATCCCTTACAAGAAACACACTCTGCTTTTGAGAAAAGATCGCTCTTCTACTCTACTGTGTTTCCTATAGGGCCAGAAAAGTGAGCTTACTCAGAAAAAAAGAACTGTGCTTCCTACACACACAGCCATATCTAGTTCAATTTTGCTTAGGAAACTAACAAGAACAGTAGATCCTCTTCAGTCCCATACACTGTACTTGCTGGGAACAGACGCGAGTGCTATTTGCACTGTATATGGCAATGGGAGCGAAATAGTGACTCTTCTTACGAGATAACAACTCTTGCTCGTAGGACCAGAAACTGCATGGGATTCAACTCCATTTCTTACTGGGAAACAAACGCTAGCTCGCCTTACAAGAAACAAACTCTGCTTTTGTGAAAAGAGCACTCTCCTACTCTACTGTGTTTCCTATGGGGTCCGAACAGTGAGCTTGCTCAGAACAAAAGAACTGTGCTTCCTACACACACGTGCCATATCTAGTTCAACCCTGCTTAGGAAACTGACAAGAACAGTAGCTCCTCTTCAGTCCAATACACTGTACTTGCTGGGAACAGACGCGATTGCTATTTGCACTGTGTATGGCAAAGGGAGCCCAATAGTGACTCTTCTTATCAGAAAACAACTCTTGGTCGTAGGACCAGAAACTGCATGGAATTCAACTCCATTTCTTACTGGGAAAGAAACGCTAGCTCGTCTTAGAAGAAACGGACTCTGCTTTTGAGAAAAGAGCACTCTTCTACTCTACTGTGTTTCCAATAGGGCCAGAACAGTGAACTTGCTCAGAACAAAAGAACTGTGCTTCCTAAACACACAGGCCATATCTAGTTTAACTCTGCTTAGGAAACTGACAAGAACAGTAGCTCCTCTTCAGTCCAATACACTGTACATGCTGGGAACAGACGCCAGTGCTATTTGCCCTGTGTATGACAATGGGAGCGCAATAGTGACTCTTCTTACCAGAAAACAACTCTTGCTCCTAGGACCAGAAACTGCATGTGATTCAACTCAATTTAGGACTGGGAAACAAACGCTAGCTCGCCTTACAAGAAACACACTCTGCTTTTGAGAAAAGAGCACTCTTCTACTCTACTGTGTTTCCTATAGGGCCAAAAGAGTGAGCTTGCTCAGAACAAAAGAACTGTGCTTCCTACAATCATGGCCATATCAAGTTCAATTCTGCTAAGGAAACTGACAAGAACAGTAGCTCCTCTTCAGTCCAATACACTGTACATGCTGGGAACAGACGCCAGTGCTATTTGCCCTGTGTATGACAGTGGGAGTGCAATAGTGACTCTTCTTACCAGAAAACAACTCTTGTTCCTAGGACCAGACACTGCATGTGATTCAACTCCATTTATAACTGGGAAACAAACGCTAGCTCGCCTTACAAGAAACACACTCTGCTTCTCAGAAAAGAGCACTCTTCTACTCTACTGTGTTTCCTATAGGGCCAGAATAGTGAGCTTGTTCAGAACAAAAGAACTGTGCTTCCTACACACACGGGCCATATCCAGTTCAATTCTGCTTAGGAAACTGACAAGAACAGTAGATCCTCTTCAGTCCAATACACTGTACATGCAGGGGACAGATGCTAGTGCTATTTGCAATGTGTATGACAATGGGACCGCAATAGTGACTGTTCTTACCAGAAAACATCTCTTGCTCATAGGACCACAAACTGCATGTGAGTCAACTCCATTTAGGACTGCGAAACAAACGCTAGCTCGCCTTACAAGAAACACACTCTGCTTTTGAGAAAAGAGCACTCTTCTACTCTTCTGTGTTTCCTTTGGGGTCCAAACAGTGAGCTTGCTCAGAACAAAAGAACTGTGCTTCCTACACACACGGGCTATATCTAGTTCAACTCTGCTTAGGAAACTGACAAGAACAGTAGCTCCTCTTCAGTCCAATACACTGTACTTGCTGGGAACAGACTCCAGTGCTATTTGCCCTGTGTATGACAATGGGAGTTCAATAGTGACTATTCTTACCAGAAAAAAAAACTCTTGCTCGTAGGACCAGAAACTGCATGTGATTCAACTCCATTTATGACTGTGCAACAAACGCTTGCTTGCCTTACAAGAAAAACACTCTGCTTTTGAAAAAAGAGCACTCTTCTACTCTACTCTGTTTCCTATGGGTTCGATCAGTGAGCTTACAGTACAAAAGAACTGTGCTTCCTACATACACGGGCCATATCTAGTTCAAATCTGCTTAGGAAACTGACAAGAACATTAGCTCCTCTTCAGTCCAATACACTGAACTTGATGGGAACAGACGCGAGTCCTCTTTGCACTGTGTGTGGCAATGGGATGGCAATGGTGATTTTCCTTACCAGAAAACAACTCTTGCTCGTAGGATCAAAAACTGCATGTGATTCAATTACATTTAGGACTGGGAAACAAATGCTAGCTCCCCTTACAAGAAACACACTCTGCTTTAGAGAAAATATCACTCTTCTACTCTACTGTGTTTCCTATAGGGCCAGAACAGTGAGCTTACTCAGAACAAAAGAACTGTGCTTCCTACACACACGGCCATATCTAGTTCAATTTTGCTTAGGAAACTAACAAGAACAGTAGATCCTCCTCAGTCCCATACACTGTACTTGCTGTTAACAAACGCCGAGTGCTATTTGCACTGTATATGGCAATGGGAGCGAAATAGTGACTCTTCTTACCACAAAACAACTCTTGCTGGTAGGACCAGAAACTGCATGTGATTCAACTCCTTTTAGGACGGGAAACAAACGCGAGCTCACCTTACAAGAAACACTCTCTGCTTTTGAGAAAAGAGCACTCTTCTACTCTACTGTATTTCCTATAGGACCAGAATAGTGAGCTTGCTCAGAACAAAAGAACTGTGCTTCCTACACACACGGGCTATATCTAGTTCAACTCTGCTTAGGAAACTGACAAGAACAGTAGCTCCTCTTCAGTCCAATACACTGTACTTGGTGGGAACAGACGCCAGTGCTATTTACCCTGTGTATGACAATGGGAGCTCAATAGTGACTCTTATTACCAGAAAACAACTCTTGCTCGTAGGACCAGACACTGCATGTGATTCAACTCCATTTAGGACTGGGAAACAAACACTAGCTTGCCTTACAAGAAACACACTTTGCTTTTGAGAAAAGATCACTCTTCTAATCTACTGTTTTTTCTATAGGGTCAGAACAGTGAGCTTGCTCAGAACAAAAGAACTGTGCTTCCTACACACACGGGCCATATCTAGTTTAACTCCACTTAGGAAACTGACAAGAACAGTAGCTCCTCTGCAGTCCAATACACTGTACTTGATGGGAACAGACGTGAGTCCTTTTTGCACTGTGTGTGGCAATGGGAGCGCAATAGTGACTTTCCTTACCAGAAAACAACTTTTGCTCGTAGGATCAAAAACTACATGTGATTCAACTCCATTTAGGACTGGGAAACAAACGCTAGCTCGCCTTACAAGAAAGACACTCTGCTTTTGAGAAAAGACCACTCTTCTACTCTACTGTGTTTCCTATAGGGCCAGAACAGTGAGCTTACTCAGAACAAAAGAACTGTGCTTCCTACACACACGGCCATGTCTAGTTCAATTTTGCTTAGGAAACTAACAAGAACAGTAGATCCACTTCAGTCCCATACACTCTACTTGATGGGAACAGACGCGAGTGCTATTTGCACTGTGTATGTCAATGGGAGCGCAATTGTGTCTTTCCTTACCAGAAAAACACTCTAGCTCGTAGGACCAGAAACTGCATGGGATTCAACTCCATTTAGGACTGGGAACCAAACGCTAGCTTGCCTTACAAGAAACACACTCTGCTTTTGAGAAAAGAGCACTCTTCTGCTCTACTGTGTTTCCTATAGGGTCAGAATAGTGAGCTTGCTCAGAACAAAAGAACTGTGCTTCCTACACACAGGGGCCATATCTAGTTCAACTCTGCTTAGGAAACTGAGAAGAACAGTAGCTCATTTTCAGTCCAATACAGTGTACTTGCTGGGAACAGACGCGAGTGCTATTTGCACTATGTATGGCAATGGGATCTCAATAGTGACTTTCCTTACCAGAAAACAAGGCTAGCTCGTAGGACCAAAAACTGCATGTGAGTCAACTCCATTTAGGACTGGGAAACAAACGCTAGCTCGCCTTACAAGAAACACACTCTTCTTTTGAGAAAAGAGCACTCTTCTACTCTTCTGTGTTTCCCACAGGGCCAAAACAGTGAGCTTGCTCAGAACAAAAGAACTGTGCTTCCTACACACACGGCCATATCTAGTTCAATTCTGCTTAAGAAACTGACAAGAACAGTAGATCCTCTTCTGTCCCATACACTGTACTTGCTGGGAACAGACGCCAGTGCTATTTGCCCTGTGTATGACAATGGGAGCACAATAGTGACTCTTCTTACCAGAAAACAACTCTTGCTCGTAGGACCAGAAACTGCTTGTGATTCAACTCCATTTAGGACTGGGAAACAAACGCTAGCTCGCTTTACAAGAAAAACACTCTGCTTTTGAGAAAAGAGCACTCTTCTACTCTACTGTGTTTCCTATAGGGCCAGAATAGTGAGCTTGCTCAGAACAAAAGAACTGTGCTTCCTACACACACGGGCTATATCTAGTTCAACTCTGCTTAGGAAACTGATAAGAACAGTAGCTCCTCTTCAGTCCAATACACTGTATATGCTGGGAACAGACCCCAGTGATATTTGCCCTGTGTATGATAATGGGAGCGCAATAGTGACTCTTCTTACCAGAAAACAACTCTTGCTCATAGGACCAGAAACTGCACGTGATTCAACTCCATTTATAACTGGAAAACAAACGCTAGCTCGCCTTACAATAAACAAACTCTGCTTTTGAGAAAAGAGCACTCTTCTAGTCTAATGTGTTTTTTTGTAGGGCCAGAATAGTGAGCTTGCTCAGAACAAAAGAACTGTGCTTCCTACACACACCGACTATATCTAGTTCAACTCTGCTTAGGAAACTGACAAGAACAGTAGATCCTCTTCAGTCCAATACACTGTACATGCTGGGAACAGACGCCAGTGCTATTTGCCCTGTGTATGACAATGGGAGCCCAATAATGACTCTTCTTACCAGAAAACAACTCTTGCTCATAGGACCAGAAACTGCATGTGACACAACTCCATTTAGGACTGGGAAACAAACGCTAGCTCACCTTACAAGAAACACACTCTGCTTTTGAGAAAAGAGCACTCTTCTACTCTACTGTGTTTCCTGTGGGGTCCAAAAAGTGAGCTTGCTCAGAACAAAAGAACTGTGCTTCCTACACACACGGGACATATCTACTTCAACTCTGCTTAGGAAACTGACAAGAACAGTAGATCCTCTTCAGTCCAATACACTGTACTTGCTGTGAACAGACGCGAGTGCTGTTTGCACTGTGTATGGAAATGGGAGCGCAATAGTGACTTTCCTTACCAGAAAACAACTCTTGCTGGAAGGACCAAAAACTGCATGTGGTTCAACTCCATTTAGGACTGGGAAACAAATGCTAGCATCCCTTACAAGAAACACACTCTGCTTTTGAGAAAAGATCACTCTTCTACTCTACTGTGTTTCCTATAGGGCCAGAACAGTGAGCTTACTCAGAACAAAGAACTGTGCTTCCTACACACACAGCCATATCTAGTTCAATTTTGCTTAGGAAACTAACAAGAACAGTAGATCCTCTTCAGTCCCATACACTGTACTTGCTGGGAACAGACGCGAGTGCTATTTGCACTGTATATGGCAATGGGAGCGAAATAGTGACTCTTCTTACGAGATAAGAACTCTTGCTCGTAGGACCAGAAACTGCATGGGATTCATCTCCATTTCTTACTGGAAAACGAACGCTAGCTCGCCTTACAAGAAACAAACTCTGCTTTTGTGAAAAGAGCACTCTCCTACTCTACTGTGTTTCCTATGGGGTCCGAAAAGTGAGCTTGCTGAGAACAAAAGAACTGTGCTTCCTACACACACGTGCCATATCTAGTTCAACCCTGCTTAGGAAACTGACAAGAACAGTAGTTCCTCTTCAGTCCAATACACTGTACTTGCTGGGAACAGACGCGATTGCTATTTGCACTGTGTATGGCAAAGGGAGCCCAATAGTGACTCTTCTTATCAGAAAACAACTCTTGGTCGTAGGACCAGAAACTGCATGGGATTCAACTCCATTTCTTACTGGGAAAGAAACGCTAGCTCGCCTTACAAGAAACGGACTCTGCTTTTGAGAAAAGAGCACTCTTCTACTCTACTGTGTTTCCAATAGGGCCAGAACAGTGAACTTGCTCAGAACAAAAGAACTGTGCTTCTTAAACACACAGGCCATATCTAGTTTAACTCTGCTTAGGAAACTGACAAGAACAGTAGCTCCTATTCAGTCCAATACTCTGTACATGCAGGGAACAGACGCCAGTGCTATATGCACTGTGTATGGCAATGGGAGCGCAATAGTGACTCTTATTACCAGAAAAAAACTCTTGCTCGTAGGACCAGAAACTGCACGGGATTCAATTCCATTTCTGACTGGGAAACAAACACTAGCTTGCCTTTCAAGAAATACACTCTGCTTTTGAGAAAAGAGCACTCTTCTACTCTACAGTGTTTCCTATGGTGTCTGAACAGTGAGCTTGCTCAGAACAAAAGAACTGTGCTTCCTACACACACGGGACATATCTACTTCAACTCTGCTTAGGAAACTGACAAGAACAGTAGCTCCTCTTCAGTCCAATACACTGTACTTGCTGGAAACAGTCACGAATGCTATTTGCACTGTGTATGGCAAAGGGAGCACAATAGTGACTTTCCTTACCAGAAAACAACTCTTGCTGTTAGGACCAAAAACTGCATGTGATTCAACTCCATTTAGGACTGGGAAACAAACGCTAGCTCGCCTTACAATAAACACACTCTGCTTTTGAGAAAAGAGCACTCTTCTACTCTACTGTGTTTCCTATAGGGCCAGAACAGAGAGCTTGCTCAGAACAAAAGAACTGTGCTTCCTACATACACGGCCATATCTAGTTCAATTCTGCTTAGGAAACTGACAAGAACAATAGATCCTTTTCAGTCCAATACACTGTACATGCTGGGAACAGACGCGAGTGCTATTTGCACTATGTAAGGCAATGGGAGCCCAATAGTGACTTTCCTTACCAGAAAAAAACTCTTGCTCGTAGGACCAGAAACTGCATGTGAATCAACTCCATTTAGGACTGGGAAACAAACGCTGGCTCACCTTACAAGAAACACACTCTGCTTTTGAGAAAAGAGCACTCTTCTACTCTACTGTGTTTCCTATGGGGTCCGAACAGTGAGCTTGCTCAGAACAAAAGAACTGTGCTTCCTACACACACGGGCTGTATCTAGTTCAACTCTGCTTAGGAAACTGACAAGAACAGTAGCTCCTCTTCAGTCCAATACACTGTACTTGCTGGAAACAACACGAGTGCTATTTGCACTGTGTATGGCAAAGGGAGCGCAATAGTGACTTTCCTTACCAGAAAACAACTCTTGCTGGTAGGACCAAAAACTGCATGTGATTCAACTCCATTTTGGACTGGGAAACAAACGCTAGCTCGCCTTACATGAAAAACACTCTGCTTTTGAAAAAGAGCACTCTTCTACTCTACTGTGTTTCCTATAGGGCCTGAACAGAGAGCTTGCTCAGAACAAAAGAACTGTGCTTCCTACATACACGGCCATATCTAGTTCAATTCTGCTTCGGAAACTGACAAGAACAATAGATCCTTTTCAGTCCAATACACTGTACATGCTGGGAACAGACGCCAGTGCTATTTGTACTGTGTATCTCAATGGGAGCCCAATAGTGACTCTTCTTATGAGAAAACTACTCTTGCTCGTAGGACCAAAAACTGCATGTGACTCAACTCCATTTAGGACTGGGAAACAAACGCTAGCTAGCCTTACAAGAAACACACTCTGCTTTTGAGAAAAGAGCACTCTTCTACTCTACTGTGTTTCCAATAGGGCCAGAACAGTGAGCTTGCTCAGAACAAAAGAACTGTGCTTCCTACACACACGGGCCATATCTAGTTCAATTCTTCTTAGGAAACTGACAAGAACAGTGGAACCTCTTCAGTCCAATATACTGTACATGCTGGGAACAGACGCCAGTCCTATTTGTCCCGTGTATGGCAATGGCAGCGCAATAGTGACTATTCTTACCATAAAAGAACTCTTGCTCGTAGGATTAGAAACTGCATGTGATTCAAATCCATTTAGGACTGGGAAACAAACGCTAGCTCGCCTTTCAAGAAACACACTCTGCTCTTGAGAAAAGAGCACTCTTCCACTCTACTGTGTTTCCTAGAGGGCCAGAACAGAGAGATTGCTCAGAACAAAAGAACTGTGCTTCCTTCATACAGGGCCATATCCAATTCAATTCTGCTTAGGAAACTGACAAGAAAATAGATCCTTTTCAGTCCAATACACTGTACATGCTGGGAACAGACGCGAGCGCTATTTGCCCTGTGTATGACAATGGGAGCGCAATAGTGACTCTTCTTACCAGAAAACAACTCTTGCTCGTAGGACCAGAAACTGCATGTGATTCAACTCCATATAGGACTGGGAAAAAAACGCTAGCTGGCCTTACAAGAAACACACTCTGCTTTTGAGAAAATAGCACTCTTCTACTCTACTGTGTTTCCTATGGGGTCCAAACAGTGAGCTTGCTCAGAACAAAAGAACTGTGCTTTCTACACACATGGCCATATCTAGTTCAATTCTGCTTAGGAACCTGACAAGAACAGTAGCTCCTCTTCAGTCCAATACACTGTACTTGCTGGGAACCAATGCCAGTGCTATTTGCCCTGTGTATGACCATGGGAGCACAATAGTGACTCTTCTTACCAGAAAACAAATCTTGCTCGTAGGACCAGAAAGTGCATGCGATTCAACTCCATTTAGGACTGGGAAACAAACGTTAGCTCGCCTTACAAGAAACACACTCTGCTTTTGAGAAAAGAGCACTCTCCTACTCTACTGTGTTTCCTATGGGGTCCGAACAGTGAGCTTGCTCAGAAAGAAAGAACTGTGCTTCCTACACACACGTGCCATATCTAGTTCAACTCTGCTTAGGAAACTGACAAGAACAGTAGCTCCTCTTCAGTCCAATACACTGTACTTGCTGGAAACAGACAGGAGTGCTATTTGCACTGTGTATGGCAAAGGGAGCGCAATAGTGACTTTCCTTACCAGAAAACAACTCTTGCTGGTAGGACCAAAAACTGCATGTGATTCAACTCCATTTAGGACTGGGAAACAAACGCTAGCTCGCCTTACAAGAAACACACTCTGCTTTTGAGAAAAGAGCACTCTTCTACTCTACTGTGTTTCCTATAGGGCCAGAACAGGGAGCTTGCTCAGAACAAAAGAACTGTGCTTCCTAATACAGGGCCATATCTCGTTCAACACTGCTTAGGAAACTGACAAGAACAGTAGCTCCTCTTCAGTCCAATACACTGTACTTGCTGGGAACAGACGCGAGTCCTCTTTGCACTGTGTGTGGCAATGGGAGGGCAATAGTGATTTTCCTTACCAGAAAACAACTCTTGCTCGTAGGATCAAAAACTGCATGTGATTCAACTCCATATAGGACTGGGAAAAAAACGCTAGCTGGCCTTACAAGAAACACACTCTGCTTTTGAGAAAATAGCACTCTTCTACTCTTCTGTGTTTCCTATGGGGTCCAAACAGTGAGCTTGCTCAGAACAAAAGAACTGTGCTTTCTACACACATGGCCATATCTAGTTCAATTCTGCTTAGGAACCTGACAAGAACAGTAGCTCCTCTTCAGTCCAATACACTGTACTTGCTGGGAACCAATGCCAGTGCTATTTGCCCTGTGTATGACCATGGGAGCACAATAGTGACTCTTCTTACCAGAAAACAAATCTTGCTCGTAGGACCAGAAAGTGCATGCGATTCAACTCCATTTAGGACTGGGAAACAAACGTTAGCTCGCCTTACAAGAAACACACTCTGCTTTTGAGAAAAGAGCACTCTCCTACTCTACTGTGTTTCCTATGGGGTCCGAACAGTGAGCTTGCTCAGAAAAAAAGAACTGTGCTTCCTACACACACGTGCCATATCTAGTTCAACTCTGCTTAGGAAACTGACAAGAACAGTAGCTCCTCTTCAGTCCAATACACTGTACTTGCTGGAAACAGACACGAGTGCTATTTGCACTGTGTATGGCAAAGGGAGCGCAATAGTGACTTTCCTTACCAGAAAACAACTCTTGCTGGTAGGACCAAAAACTGCATGTGATTCAACTCCATTTAGGACTGGGAAACAAACGCTAGCTCGCCTTACAAGAAACACACTCTGCTTTTGAGAAAAGAGCACTCTTCTACTCTACTGTGTTTCCTATAGGGCCAGAACAGGGAGCTTGCTCAGAACAAAAGAACTGTGCTTCCTAATACAGGGTCATATCTCGTTCAACACTGCTTAGGAAACTGACAAGAACAGTAGCTCCTCTTCAGTCCAATACACTGTACTTGCTGGGAACAGACGCGAGTCCTCTTTGCACTGTGTGTGGCAATGGGAGGGCAATAGTGATTTTCCTTACCAGAAAACAACTCTTGCTCGTAGGATCAAAAACTGCATGTGATTCAACTACATTTAGGACTGGGAAACAAATGCTAGCATCCCTTACAAGAAACACACTCTGCTTTTGAGAAAAGATCGCTCTTCTACTCTACTGTGTTTCCTATAGGGCCAGAAAAGTGAGCTTACTCAGAACAAAAGAACTGTGCTTCCTACACACACAGCCATATCTAGTTCAATTTTGCTTAGGAAACTAACAAGAACAGTAGATCCTCTTCAGTCCCATACACTGTACTTGCTGGGAACAGACGCGAGTGCTATTTGCACTGTATATGGCAATGGGAGCGAAATAGTGACTCTTCTTACGAGATAACAACTCTTGCTCGTAGGACCAGAAACTGCATGGGATTCAACTCCATTTCTTACAGGGGAAACAAACGCTAGCTCGCCTTACAAGAAACAAACTCTGCTTTTGTGAAAAGAGCACTCTCCTACTCTACTGTGTTTCCTATGGGGTCCGAACAGTGAGCTTGCTCAGAACAAAAGAACTGTGCTTCCTACACACACGTGCCATATCTAGTTCAACCCTGCTTAGGAAACTGACAAGAACAGTAGCTCCTCTTCAGTCCAATACACTGTACTTGCTGGGAACAGACGCGATTGCTATTTGCACTGTGTATGGCAAAGGGAGCCCAATAGTGACTCTTCTTATCAGAAAACAACTCATGGTCGTAGGACCAGAAACTGCATGGAATTCAACTCCATTTCTTACTGGGAAAGAAACGCTAGCTCGTCTTACAAGAAACGGACTCTGATTTTGAGAAAAGAGCACTCTTCTACTCTACTGTGTTTCCAATAGGGCCAGAACAGTGAACTTGCTCAGAACAAAAGAACTGTGCTTCCTAAACACACAGGCCATATCTAGTTTAACTCTGCTTAGGAAACTGACAAGAACAGTAGCTCCTATTCAGTCCAATACTCTGTACATGCAGGGAACAGACGCCAGTGCTATATGCACTGTGTATGGCAATGGGAGCGCAATAGTGACTCTTATTACCAGAAAAAAACTCTTGCTCATAGGACCAGAAACTGCACGGGATTCAATTCCATTTCTGACTGGGAAACAAACACTAGCTTGCCTTTCAAGAAATACACTCTGCTTTTGAGAAAAGAGCACTCTTCTACTCTACAGTGTTTCCTATGGTGTCTGAACAGTGAGCTTGCTCAGAACAAAAGAACTGTGCTTCCTACACACACGGGCCATATCTAGTTCAACTCTGCTTAGGAAACTGACAAGAACAGTAGCTCCTCTTCAGTCCAATACACTGTACATGCTGGAAACAGTCACGAATGCTATTTGCACTGTGTATGGCAAAGGGAGCGCAATAGTGACTTTCCTTACCAGAAAACAACTCTTGCTGTTAGGACCAAAAACTGCATGTGATTCAACTCCATTTAGGACTGGGAAACAAACGCTAGCTCGCCTTACAAAAAACACACTCTGCTTTTGAGAAAAGAGCACTCTTCTACTCTACTGTGTTTCCTATAGGGCCAGAACAGAGAGCTTGCTCAGAACAAAAGAACTGTGCTTCCTACATACACGGCCATATCTAGTTCAATTCTGCTTAGGAAACTGACAAGAACAATAGATCCTTTTCAGTCCAATACACTGTACATGCTGGGAACAGACGCGAGTGCAATTTGCACAATGTAAGGCAATGGGAGCCCAATCGTGACTTTCCTTACCAGAAAACAACTCTTGCTCGTAGGACCAGAAACTGCATGTGAATCAACTCCATTTAGGACTGGGAAACAAACGCTGGCTCACCTTACAAGAAACACACTCTGCTTTTGAGAAAAGAGCACTCTTCTACTCTACTGTGTTTCCTATGGGGTCCGAACAGTGAGCTTGCTCAGAACAAAAGAACTGTGCTTCCTACACACACGGGCTGTATCTAGTTCAACTCTGCTTAGGAAACTGACAAGAACAGTAGCTCCTCTTCAGTCCAATACACTGTACTTGCTGGAAACAACACGAGTGCTATTTGCACTGTGTATGGCAAAGGGAGCGCAATAGTGACTTTCCTTACCAGAAAACAACTCTTGCTCGTAGGACCAGAAACAGCATGTTATTCAACTCCATATAAGGCTGGGAAAAAAACACTAGCTCGCCTTACAAGAAACACACTCTGCTTTTGAAAAAAGAGCACTCTTCTACTCTACTGTGTTTCATATGGGGTCCGAACAGTGAGCTTGCTCAGAACAAAAGAACTGTGCTTCCTACACACACGGGCAGTATCTATTTCAACTCTGCTTAGAAAACTGACAAGAACAGTAGCTCCTCTTCCGTCCCATACACTGTAATTGCTGGGAACAGAAGCCAGTGCTATTTGCCCTGTGTATGGCAATGGGAGCGCAATAGTGACTCTTCTTATCAGAAAACAACTCGTGCTCGTAGGACCAGAAACTGTATGTGATTCAACTCCATTTAGGACTGGGAAACAAATGCTATCTAGCCTCACAAGAAACACACTCTGCTTATGAGAAAAGAGCACTCTTCTTCTGTACTGTATTTCCTATGGGTTCCGAACAGTCAGCTTGCTCAGAACAAAAGGACTGTGCTTCCTACACACACGGGCCATATCTAGTTCAACTCTGCTTAGGAAACTGACAAGAACAGTAGCTTCTCTTCAGTCCAATACACTGTACTTGCTGGGAACAGACGCGAGAGCTATTTCCACTATGTATGTCAATGGGAGCGCAATAGTGACTTTCCTTACCAGAAAACAACTCTTGCTGGTAGGACCAAAAACTGCATGTGATTCAACTCCATTTAGAACTGGGAAACAAACGCTAGCTTGCCTTACAATAAACACACTCTGCTTTTGAGAAAAGAGCACTCTTCTACTCTACTGTGTTTCCTATAGGGCCAGAACAGAGAGCATGCTGAGAACAAAAGAACTGTGCTTCCTACATACACGGCCATATCTAGTTCAATTCTGCTTAGGAAACTGACAAGAAGAATAGATCCTTTTCAGTCCAATACACTGTACATGCTGGGAACAGACGCGAGTGCTATTTGTACTGTGTATGGCAATGGGAGCCCAATAGTGACTCTTCTTACCAAAAAACTACTCTTGCTCGTAGGACCAGAAACTGCATGTGATTCAACTCCATTTAGGACTGGGAAACAAACGCTAGCTCGTCTTACAAGAAACACACTCTGCTTTTGAGAAAAGAGCACTCTTCTACTCTACTGTGTTTTCAATGGTGTCCGAACAGTGAGCTTGCTCAGAACAAAAAAAAACTGTGCTTCCTACACACACGGCCATATCTAGTTCAAGTCTGCTTAGGAAACTGACAAGAACATTAGCACCTATTCAGTCCAATACTCTGTACTTTCTGGGAAGAGACGAGAGTGCTATTTGCACTGTGTATGGCAATGGTTGCGCAATAGCGACTTTCTTTACCAGAAAACAACTCTTGCTCGAAGGACCAGAAACTGCATGTGATTCAACTCCATTTAGGACTGGGAAACAAATGCTAGCTCGCCTTACATGAAACACACTCTGCTTTTGAGAAAAGAGCACTCTTCTACTCTACTGTGTTTCCTATGGGGTCCAAACAGTGAGCTTGCTCAGAATAAAAGAACTGTGCTTCCTACACACACGGGCCATATCTAGTTCAACTCTGCTTTGGAAACTGACAAGAACAGTAGCTCCTCTTCAGTCCAATACACTGTACTTGCGGGGAAGAGACGCAAGTGCTATTTGCACTGTGTATGGCAATTGGAGCACAATAGTGACTCGTCTTACCAGAAAACAACTCTTTCTCGTAGGACAAAAAACTGCCTGTGACTCAACTCCATTTAGGACTGGGAAACAAACGCTAGCTCGCCTTACAAGAAACACACTCTGCTTTTGAGAAAAGAGCACTCTTCTACTCTACTGTGTTTCCTATGGTGTCCGAACAGTGAGCTTGCTCAGAACAAAAGAACTGTGCTTCCTGCACACACGGCCATATCTAGTTCAATTCTGCTTAGGAACCTGACAAGAACAGTAGATCCACTTCAGTCCAATACACTGTACTTGCTGGGAACAGACGCCAGGGCAATTTGTCCTGTGTATGACAATGGCTGCGCAATAGTGACTCTTCTTACCTTAAAACAACTCTTGCACGTAGGACCAGAAACTGTATGTGATTCAACTCCATTTAGGACTGGGAAACAAACGGTAGCTCGCCTTACAAGAAACACATTCTGCTTTAGAATAAAGAGCACTCATCTACTCTACTGTGTTTCCTATAGGGCCAGAACAGTGAGCTTGCTCAGAACAAAAGAACTGTGCTTCCTACACACGGGCCATATCTACTTCAATCTCCTTAGGAAACTGACAAGAACAGCAGCTCCTCTTCAGTCCAATACACTGTACTTGCTGGGAACAGACGGGAGTGCTATTTGCACTGTGTATGCCAATGGGAGCGCAATAGTGACTTTCCTACCAGAAAACAACTCTTGCTCGTAGGACCAGAAACTGCATGTGATTCAACTCCATTTAGGACTGGGAAACAAATGCTAGCTCGCCTTTAATGAAACACACTCTGCTTTTGAGAAAAGAGCACTCTTCTACTCTGCTGTGTTTCCTATGGGGTCCGAAGAGTGAGCTTGCTCAGAACAAAAGAACTGTGCTTCCTACACACGGGCCATATCTAGTTCAACTCTGCTTAGGAAACTGACAAGAACAGTAGCTCCACTTCAGTCCGATATACTGTAATTGCTGGGAACAGACGCGAGTGCTGTTTGCACTGTGAATGGCAATGGGAGCGCAATAGTGACTTTCCTACCAGAAAACAACTCTTGCTCGTAGGACCACAAACTGCATGTGATTCAACGCCATTTAGGACTGGGAAACAAACGCTCGCGCGCCTTACAAGAAACACACTCTGCTTTAGAGAAAAGAGCACTCTTCTACTCTACTGTGTTTCCTATGGGGTCCAAACAGTGAGCTTGCTCAGAACAAATGAACTGTGTTTCCTCGACACACGGGCCATATCTAGTTCAACTCTGCTTAGGAGACTGACAAGAACAGTAGCTCCTCTTCAGTCAAATACTCTGTACTTGCTGGGAACAGACGCGAGTGCTATTTGCACTGTGTATGGCAATGAGAGCACAATAGTGTCTTTCCTTACCAGAAAACAACTCTTGCTCATAGGACAATAAACTGCATGTGACTCAACTCCATTAAGGACTGGGAAACAAATGCTAGCTCGCTTTCCAAGAAACATACTCTGCTTTTGGGAAAAGAGCACTCTTCTACTCTACTGTGTTTCCTATGTGTTCGGAACAGTGAGCATGCTCAGAACAAAAAAACTGTGCTTCCTACAAACACGGCCATATCTAGTTCAACTCTGCTTAGGAACCTGACAAGAACAGTAGATCCTCTTCAGTCCAATACACTGTACTTGCTGGGAACAGACGCCAGTGCTATTTGTCCTGTGTATGGCAATGGCAGTGCAATAGTGACTCTTCTTACCAGAAAACAACTCTTGCTCGTAGGACCAGAAACTGCATGTGATTCAACTCCATTTAGGACTGGGAAAAAAACTCCAGCTCGCTTTACAAGAAACACACTCTGTTTTGAGAAAAGAGCACTCTTCTACTCTACTTTGTTTCCTATAGGGCCAGAACAGTGAGCTTGCTCAAAAAAAAGAAATGTGCTTCCTACACACATGGGCCATATCTAGTTCAACTCTGCTGAGGAAACTGAGAAGAACAGTAGCTCCTCTTCAGTCCTATACACTGTACTTGCTGGGAACAGACGGGAGGGCTATTTGCACTGTGTACGGCAATGGGAGCGCAATACTGACTTTCCTTACCAGAAAACAACTCTTGCTCGTAGGACCAGAAACTGCATGTGATTCAACTCCATTTAGGACTGGGAAACAAACGCTAGCTCGCCTTACAAGAAACACACTCTGCTTTTGAGAAAAGAGCACTCTTCTACTCTACTGTGTTTTCTATGGGGTCCGAACAGTGAGCTTGCTCAGAACAAAAAAACTGTGCTTCCTGCACACACGGCCATATGTAGTTCAATTCTGCTTAGGAAACTGACAAGAACAGTAGATCCTCTTCAGTGCAATACACTGTACTTGCTGGGAACAGACGCCAGGGCTACTTGTCCTGTGTATGACAATGGCTGCGCAATAGTGACTCTTCTTACCATAAAACAACTCTTGCACGTAGGACCAGAATCTGTATGTGATTCAACTCCATTTAGGACTGGGAAACAAACGGTAGCTCACCTTACAAGAAACACATTCTGCTTTAGAGAAAAGAGCACTCATCTACTCCACTGTGTTTCCTATAGGGCCAGAACAGTGAGCTTGCTCTGAACAAAAAACTGTGCTTCCTACACACATGGGCCATATCTAGTTCAATCTGCTTAGGAAACTGACAAGAACAGTAGCTCCACTTCAGTCCGATACACTGTACTTCCTGGGAACAGACGCGAGTGCTATTTGCACTGTGTATGGCAATGGGAGCGCAATAGTGACTTTCCTACCAGAAAACAACTCTTGCTCGTAGGACCAGAAACTGCATGTGATTCAACTCCATTTAGGACTGGGAAACAAATGCTAGCTCGCCTTTCATGAAACACACTCCGATTTTGAGAAAAGAGCACTCTTCTACTCTAGTGTGTTACCTAAGGGGTCCGAACAGTGAGCTTGCTCAGAACAAAAGAACTGTGCTTCCTACACACACGGCCATATCTAGTTCAACTCTGCTTAGGAACCTGACAAGAACAGTCGCTCCTCTTCAGTCCAATACACTGTACTGCTGGGAACAGACGCCAGTGCTATTTGTCCTGTGTATGGCAATGGCAGCGCAATAGTGACTATTCTTATCATAAAACAACTCTTGCTCGTAGGACCAGAAACTGCATGTGATTCAACTCTGATAAGAACTGGGAAACAAATGCTAGCTCTCCTTACATGAAACACTCTCTGCTTTTGAGAAAAGAGCACTCTTCTACTCTACTGTGTTTCCTTTGTGGTCCGAACAGTGAGCTTGCTCAGAACAAAAGAACTGTGCTTCCTACACACACGGCATATCTGGTTCAATTCTGCTTAGGAACCTGACAAGAACAGTAGATCTTCTTCAGTCCAATACTCTGTGCTTGCTGGGAACAGACGCGAGTGCTATTTGCACTATGTATGGCATTTGGAGCACAATAGTGACTCTTCTTACCAGAAAACAACTCTTGCTCGTAGGACCAAAAACTGCCTGTGACTCAACTCCATTTAGGACTGGGAAACAAACGCGAGCTCGCCTTACAAGAAACACACTCTGCTTTAGAGAAAAGAGCACTCTTCTACTCTACTGTGTTTCCTATAGGGCCAGAACAGTGAGCTTGCTCAGAACATAATGACTGTGCTTCCTACACACACGGGCCATATCTAGTTCAACTCTCCTTAGGAAACTGACAAGAACAGTAGCTCCTCTTCAGTCCAATACACTGTACTTGCGGGGAAGAGACGCGAGTGCTATTTGCACTGTGTATTGCAATTGGAACACAATAGTGAATCGTCTTACCAGAAAACAACTCTTGCTCGTAGGCAAAAAAACTGCATGTGACTCAACTCCATTTAGTTCTAGGAAACAAACGCTAGCAGGCCTTACAAGAAACACACTCTGCTTTAGAGAAAAGAGCACTCTTCTACTCTACTGTGTTTCCTATGGGGTCCGAACAATGAGCTTTCTCAGAACAAAAGAACTGTGCTTCCTACACACACAGCCATATCTAGTTCAATTCTGCTTAGGAACCTGACAAGAACAGTAGCTCCTCTACACTCCAATACACTGTACTGCTGGGAACAGACGCCAGTGCTATTTGTCCTGTGTATGGCAATGGCAGCGCAATAGTGACTATTCTTATCATAAAACAACTCTTGCTCTTAGGACCAGAAACTGCATGTGATTCAACTCCGTTTAGGACTGGGAAACAAATGCTAGCTCGCCTTACATGAAACACTCTCTGCTTTTGAGAAAAGAGCACTCTTCTACTCTACTGTGTTTCCTATGTGGTCCAAACAGTGAGCTTGCTCAGAACAAAGAACTGTGCTTCCTACACACATGGAGCATATCTACTTCAACTCTGCTTAGGAAACTGACAAGAACAGTAGCTCCTCTTCAGTCCAATACACTGTACTTGCGGGGAAGAGACGCGAGTGCTATTTGCACTGTGTATGGCAATTGGAGCACAATAGTGACTCGTCTTACCAGAAAACAACTCTTGCTTGTAGGACCAGAAACTGTATGTGATTCAACTTCATTTAGGACTGGGAAACAAACGCGAGCTCGCCTTACAAGGAACACACTCTGCTTTAGAGAAAAGAGCACTCTTCTATTCTACTGTGTTTCCTACAGGGCCAGAACAGTGAGCTTGCTCAGAACAAAAGAACTGTGCTTCCTACACACGGGCCATATCTAGTTCAACTCTGCTTAGGAAATTGACAAGAACAGTAGCTCCACATCAGTCCAATACACTGTACTCCCTGGGAACAGACGTGAGTGCTATTTACACTGTGTATGGCAATGAGAGCGCAATAGTGGCTTTCCTTACCAGAAAACAACTCTTGCTCGTAGGACCACACACTGCATGTGATTCAACGCCATTTAGGACTGGGAAACAAATGCTAGCTCGCCTTACAAGAAACACACTCTTCTTCTGAGAAAAGAGCACTCTTCTACTCTACTGTGTTTCCTATGGGGTCCAAACAGTGAGCTTTCTCAGAACAAAAGAACTGTGCTTCCTACACTCATCGACCATATCTAGTTCAACTCTGCTTAGGAAACTGACAAGAACAATAGCTCCTCTTCAGTCCAATACACTGTACTTGCGGGGAAGAGACTTGAGTGCTATTTGCACTGTGTATGGCAATTGGAGCACAATAGTGACTCGTCTTACCAGAAAACAACTCTTGCTCGTAGGACAAAAAACTGCATGTGGCTCAACTCCATTTAGGTCTGGGAAACAAACGCTAGCTCGCCTTACAAGAAACACACTCTGCTTTAGAGAAAAGAGCACTCTTCTACTCTACTGTGTTTCCTATGGGGTCCAAACAATGAGCTTTCTCAGAACAAAAGAACTGTGCTTCCTACACACACAGCCATATCTAGTTCAATTCTGCTTAGGAGCTGAAAAGAACAGTAGCTCCTCTTCACTCCAATACACTGTACTGCTGGGAACAGACACCAGTGCTATTTGTCCTGTGTATGGCAATGGCAGCGCAATAGTGACTATTCTTATCATAAAACAACTCTTGCTCGTAGGACCAGAAACTTCATGTGATTCAACTCCGTTTAGGACTGGGAAACAAATGCTAGCTCGCCTTACAAGAAACACACTCTTCTTCTGAGAAAAGAGCACTCTTCTACTCTACTGTGTTTCCTATGGGGTCCAAAGAGTGAGCTTTCTCAGAACAAAAGAACTGTGCTTCCTACACTCATCGACCATATCTAGTTCAACTCTGCTTAGGAAACTGACAAGAACAATAGCTCCTCTTCAGTCCAATACACTGTACTTGCGGGGAAGAGACTTGAGTGCTATTTGCACTGTGTATGGCAATTGGAGCACAATAGTGACTCGTCTTACCAGAAAACAACTCTTGCTCGTAGGACAAAAAACTGCATGTGGCTCAACTCCATTTAGGTCTGGGAAACAAACGCTAGCTCGCCTTACAAGAAACACACTCTGCTTTAGAGAAAAGAGCACTCTTCTACTCTACTGTGTTTCCTATGGGGTGCAAACAGTGAGCTTGCTCAGAACAAAGAACTGTGCTTCCTACACACACAGCCATATCTAGTTCAATTCTGCTTAGGAGCTGAAAAGAACAGTAGCTCCTCTTCACTCCAATACACTGTACTTGCTGGGAAGAGACGCGAGTGCTATTTGCACTGTGTATGGCAATGAGAGCGCAATAGTGGCTTTCCTTACCAGAAAACAACTCTTGCTCATAGGACCAGAAACTGCATGTGATTCAACTCCATTTCGGACTGGGAAACAAACGCTAGCTCGCCTTACCAGAAACACACTCTTCTTTTGAGAAAAGAGCACTCTTCTACTCTACTGTGTTTCCTATGGGGTCCAAACAGTGAGCTTGCTCAGAACAAAGAACAGTGCTTCCTACACACATGGACCATATCTAGTTCAACTCTGCTTAGGAAACTGATAAGAACAGTAGCTCCTCTTCAGTCCAATACACTGTACTTGCTGGAAACAGACCGAGTGCTATTTGCACTGTGTATGACAAAGGGAGCACAATAGTGACTTTCCTTACCAGAAAACAACTATTGCTTGTAGGAACACACACTGCATGTTATTCAACGCCATTTAGGACTGGGAAACAAATGCTAGCTCGCCTTACAAGAAACACACTCTGCTTCTGAGAAAAGAGCACTCTTCTACTCTACTGTGTTTCCTATGGGGTCCAAACAGTGAGCTTGCTCAGAACAAAAAACTGTGCTTCCTACACACATCGACCATATCTAGTTCAACTCTGCTTAGGAAACTGACAAGAACAGTAGCTCCTCTTCAGTCCAATACACTGTACTTGCTGCGAAGAGACGCCAGTGCTATTTGTCCTGTGTATGGCAATGGCAGCACAATAGTGACTATTCTTACCATAAAACAACTCTTGCTCATAGGACAGAAACTGCATGTGATTCCACTCCATTTAGGACTGGGAAACAAACGCTAGCTCGCCTTACAAGAAACACACTCTGCTTTAGAGAAAAGAGCACTCTTCTACTCTACTGTGTTTCCTATGGGGTCCAAACAGTGAGCTTGCTTCGAACAAAAGAAATGTGTTTCCAATACACAAGGACCATATGTAGTTCAACTCTGCTTAGGAAACTGACAAGAACAGTAGCTCCTATTCAGTCCAATACACTGTACTTGCTGGGAACAGACGCGAGTGCTATTTGCCCTGTGTATGGCAATGGGAGCGCAATAGTGACTTTCCTTACCAGAAAACAACTCTTGTTCGTAGGACCAGAAACTGCATGTGATTCAACTCCATTTAGGACTAGGAAACAAACGCTAGCTCGCCTTACAAGAAACACACTCTGCTTTTGAGAAAAGAGCACTCTTCTACTCTACTGTGTTTCCTATGGGGTTCGAACAGTGAGCTTGCTCAGAACAAAAGAACTGTGCTTCCTACACACACGGCCATATCTAATTCAATTCTGCTTAGGAACCTGACGAGAACAGTAGATCCTCTTCAGTCCAATACACTGTACTTGCTGCGAACAGACGCCAGTGCTATTGGTCCTGTGTGGCAATCGCAGCACAATAGTGACTATTTTTACCATAAAACAACTCTTGCTCGTAGGACAGAAACTGCATGTGATTCCACTCCATTTAGGACTGGGAAACAAATGCTAGCTTGCCTTACAAGAAACACACTCTGCTTTAGAGAAAAGAGCACTCTTCTACTCTACTGTGTTTCCTATGGGGTCGAAACAGTGAGCTTGCTCAGAACAAAAGAACTGTGCTTCCTACACACAAGGACCATATGTAGTTCAACTCTGCTTAGGAAACTGACAAGAACAGTAGCTCCTCTTCAGTCCAATACACTGTACTTGCTGGGAACAGACGCGAGTGCTATTTGCCCTGTGTATGGCAATGGGAGCGCAATAGTGACTTTCCTTACCAGAAAACAACTCTTGTTCGTAGGACCAGAAACTGCATGTGATTCATCTCCATTTAGGACTGGGAAACAAACGCTAGCTCGCCTTACAAGAAACACACTCTGCTTTTGAGAAAAGAGCACTCTTCTACTCTACTGTGTTTCCTATTGGGTCCAAACAGTTAGCTTACTCAGAACAAAAGAACTGTGCTTCCTACACACATGGACCATATCTAGTTCAACTCTGCTTAGGAAACTGACAAGAGCAGTAGCTCCTATTCTGTCCAATACACTGTGCTTACTGGGAACAGACGCGAGTGCTATTTGCACTGTGTATGGCATTTGGAGCGCAATAGTGACTCTACTTTCCAGAAAACAACTCTTGCTAGTAGGAACAAAAAGTGCCTGTGACTCAACTCCATTTAGGACTGGGAAACAAACGCTAGCTCGCCTTACAAGAAACACACTCTGCTTTTGAGGAAAGGGCACTCTTCTACTCTACTGTGTGTCCTATAGGGCCAGAACAGTGTGCTTGCTCAGAACAAAAGAACTGTGCTTCCTACACACACAGCCATATCTAGTTCAATTCTGCTTAGGAACCTGACAAGAACAGTAGCTCTTCTTCAGTCCAATACACTGTACTGCTGGGAACAGACGCCAGTGCTATTTGTCCTGTGTATGACAATGGCAGCGCAATAGTGTCTATTCTTATCATAAAACAACTCTTGCTCGTAGGACCAGAAACTGCATGTGATTCAACTCCATTTAGGACTGGGAAACAAATGCTAGCTCGCCTTACAAGAAACACATTCTGCTTTTGAGAAAAGATCACTCTTCTACTCTACTGTGTTTCCTATGGGGTCCGAACAGTGAGCTTTCTCAGAACAAAATAACTGTGCTTCCTACACACACAGCCATATCTACTTCAATTTTGCTTAGGAACCTGACAAGAACAGTAGCTCCTCTTCAGTCCAATAGACTGTACTGCTGGGAACAGACGCCAGTGCTCTATGTCCTGTGTATGGCAATGGCAGCGCAATAGTGACTATTCTTATCTTAAAACAACTCTTGCTCGTAGGACCAGAAACTGCATGTGATTAACCTCCATTTAAGACTGGGAAACAAACGCTAGCTCGCCTTACAAGAAACACAATCTGCTTTAGAGAAAAGGGCACTCTTCTACTCTGCTGTGTTTCCTATAGGGCCAGAACAGTGAGCTTGCTCAGAACAAAAGAACTGTGCTTCCTACACACACAGCCATATCTAGTTCAATTCTGCTTAGGAACCTGACAAGAACAGTAGCTCTTCTTCAGTCCAATACACTGTACTGCTGGGAACAGACGCCAGTGCTATTTGTCCTGTGTATGACAATGGCAGCGCAATAGTGACTATTCTTATCATAAAACAACTCTTGCTCATAGGACCAGAAACTGCATGTGATTCAACTCCATTTAGGACTGGGAAACAAATGCTAGCTCGCCTTACAAGAAACACATTCTGCTTTTGAGAAAAGATCACTCTTCTACTCTACTGTGTTTCCTATGGGGTCCGAACAGTGAGCTTTCTCAGAACAAAATAACTGTGCTTCCTACACACACAGCCATATCTACTTCAATTTTGCTTAGGAACCTGACAAGAACAGTAGCTCCTCTTCAGTCCAATAGACTGTACTGCTGGGAACAGACGCCAGTGCTCTATGTCCTGTGTATGGCAATGGCAGCGCAATAGTGACTATTCTTATCTTAAAACAACTCTTGCTCGTAGGACCAGAAACTGCATGTGATTAAACTCCATTTAAGACTGCGAAACAAACGCTAGCTCGCCTTACAAGAAACACAATCTGCTTTAGAGAAAAGGGCACTCTTCTACTCTGCTGTGTTTCCTATAGGGCCAGAACAGTGAGCTTGCTCAGAAAAAAAGAACTGTGCTTCCTACATACGGGCCATATCTAGTTCAACTCTGCTTAGGAAACTGACAAGAACAGTAGCTCCTCTTCAGTCCAATACTCTGTACTTGCTGGGAACAGATGTGAGTGCTATTTGCACTGTGTATGGCAATGGGAGCGCAATAGTGACTTTCCTTACCAGAAAACAACTCTTGCTCGTAGGACCACACACTGCATGTGATTCAACTCCGTTTAGGACTGGGAAAAAAATGCTAGCTCGCCTTACATGAAACACTCTCTGCTTTTGAGAAAAGAGCACTCTTCTACTCTACTGTGTTTCCTATGGGGTCCAAACAGTGCGCTTGCTCAGAACAAAGAACTGTGCTTCCTACACACATGGACCATATCTAGTTCAACTCTACTTAGGAGACTTACAAGAACAGGAGCTCCTCTTCAGTCCGATACACTGTACTTGCTGGGAACAGACGCGAGTGCTATTTGCACTGTGTATGGCAAAGGGAGCGCAATAGTGACTTTCCTTACCAGAAAACAACTCTTGCTCGTAGGACCAGAAACTGCATGTGATTCAACTCCATTTAGGACTGGGAAACAAACGATAGCTTGCCTTACAAATAACACACTCTGCTTTTGAGAAAAGAGCACTCTTCTACTCTACTGTGTTTCCTATGGGGTCCGAACAGTGAGCTTGCTCAGAACAAAAGAACTGTGCTTCCTACACACTCGGCCATATCTAGTTCAATTCTGCTTAAGAACCTGACAAGAACAGTAGATCCTCTTCAGTCCAATACACTGTACTTGCTGGGAACAGACGCCAGTGCTATTTGTCCTGTGTATGGCAATGGCAGCACAATAGTGACTATTCTTACCATAAAACAACTCTTGCTCGTGGACAGAAACTGCATGTGATTCCACTCCATTTAGGACTGGGAAACAAACGCTAGCTCTCCTTTCAAGAAACACACTCTGCTTTAGAGAAAAGAGCACTCTTCTACTCTACTGTGTTTCCTATGGCGTCCAAACAGTGAGCTTGCTCAGAACAAAAGAACTGTGCTTCCTCCACACAAGGACCATATGTAGTTCAACTCTGCTTAGTAAACTGAGAAGAACAGTAGCTCCTATTCAGTCCAATACACTGTACTTGCTGGGAACAGACGCGAGTGCTATTTGCACTGTGTATGGCATTTGGAGCGCAATAGTGACTCTTCTTACCAGAAAACAACTCTTGCTCGTAGGACCAAAAACTGTCTGTGACTCAACTCCATTTAGGACTGGTAAATAATCCTGAGCTCGCCTTACAAGAAACACACTCTGTTTAGAGAAAAGAGCACTCTTCTACTCTACTGTGTTTCTTATAGGGCCAGAACAGTGAGCTTGCTCAGAACAAAAGAACTGTGCTTCCTACACACACGGGCCATATCTAGTTCAACTCTGCTTAGGATACTGACAGGAACAGTAGCTCCTCTTCAGTCTGATAAACTGTACTTGCTGAGAGCAGACGCGAGTGCTACTTGCACTGTGTATGGCAATTGGAGCACAATAGTGACTCGTCTTACCAGAAAACAACTCTTGCTCGTAGGACAAAAAACTGCATGTGACTCAACTCCATTTAGGACTGGGAAACAAACCCTAGCTTGCCTTACAAGAAACACACTCTGCTTTTGAGAAAAGGGCACTCTTCCACTCTACTGTGTGTCCTATAGGGCCAGAACAGTGTGCTTGCTCAGAACAAATGAACTGTGCTTCCTAGACACACGGGCCATATCTAGTTCAACTCTGCTTAGGAACCTGACAAGAACAGTAATTCCTCTTCAGTCCAATACACTGTATTTGCTGCAAACAGACGCCAGTGCTATTTGTCCTGTGTATGGCAATGGCAGCACAATAGTGACTATTCTTACCATAAAACAACTCTTGATCGTAGGACAGAAACTGCATGTAATTCCACTCCATTTAGGACTGGGAAACAAACTCTAGTTCGCCTTACAAGAAACACACTCTGCTTTAGAGAAAAGAGCACTCTTCTACTCTGCTGTGTTTCCTATGGCGTCCAAACAGTGAGCTTGCTCAGAACAAAAGAACTGTGCTTCCTCCACACAAGGACCATATGTAGTTCAATTCTGCTTAGGAAACTGACAAGAACAGTAGCTCCTATTCAGTCCAATACACTGTACTTGCTGGGAACAGACGCGAGTGCTATTTGCACTGTGTATGGCATTTGGAGCGCAATAGTGACTCTTCTTACCAGAAAACAACTCTTGCTCGTAGGACCAAAAACTATCTGTGACTCAACTCCATTTAGGACTGGGAAACAAACGTGAGCTCGACTTACAAGAAACACACTCTGCTTTAGAGAAAAGAGCACTCTTCTACTCTACTGTGTTTCTTATAGGGCCAGAACAGTGAGCTTGCTCAGAACAAAAGAACTGTGCTTCCTACACACACGGGCCATATCTAGTTCAACTCTGCTTAGGAAACTAACAGGAACAGTAGCTCCTCTTCAGTCTGATACACTGTACTTGGTGAGAGCAGACGCGAGTGCTACTTGCACTGTGTATGGCAATTGGAGCACAATAGTGACTCGTCTTACCAGAAAACAACTCTTGCTCGTTGGACAAAAAACTGCATGTGACTCAACTCCATTTAGGACTGGGAAACAAACTCTAGCTCGCCTTACAAGAAACACACTCTGCTTTTGAGAAAAGGGCACTCTTCTACACTACTGTGTGTCCTATAGGGCCAGAACAGTGTGCTTGCTCAGAACAAATGAACTGTGCTTCCTAGACACACGGGCCATATCTAGTTCAACTCTGCTTAGGAGACTGACAAGAACAGTAGCTACTCTTCAGTCCAATATACTGTACTTGTTGGGAACAGACGCGAGTGCTATTTGCACTGTGTATGGCAAAGAGAGCGCAATAGTGACTATTCTTATCATAAAACAACTCTTGCTCGTAAGACAGAAACTGCATGTGATTCCACTCCATTTAGGACTGGGAAACAAACGCTAGCTCGCCTTACAAGAAACACACTCTGCTTTAGAGAAAAGAGCACTCTTCTACTCTACTGTGTTTCCTATGGCGTCCAAACAGTGAGCTTGCTCAGAACAAAAGAACTGTGCTTCCTCCACACAAGGACCATATGTAGTTCAACTCTGCTTATGAAACTGACAAGAACAGTAGCTCCTATTCAGTCCAATACACTGTACTTGCTGGGAACAGACGCGAGTGCTATTTGCACTGTGTAAGGCATTTGGAGCGCAATAGTGACTCTTCTTACCAGAAAACAATTCTTGCTCGTAGGACCAAAAAGTGTCTGTGACTCAACTCCATTTAGGACTGGGAAACAAACGTGAGCTCGCCTTACAAGAAACACACTCTGCTTTAAAGAAAAGCGCACTCTTCTACTCTACTGTGTTTCCTATAGGGCCAGAACAGTGAGCTTGCTCAGAACAAAAGAACTGTGCTTCCTACACACACGGGCCATATCTAGTTCAACTCTGCTTAGGAAACTGACAAGAACAGTAGCTCCTCTTCAGTCCGATACACTGTACTTGCTGAGAACAGACGCGAGTGCTATTTGAACTGTGAATGGCAATTGGAGCACAATAGTGACTCGTCTTACCAGAAAACAACTCTTGCTCGTAGGACAAAAAACTGCATGTGACTCAACTCCATTTATGACTATGAAACAAACTCTAGCTCGCCTTACAAGAAACACACTCTGCTTTTGAGAAAGGAGCACTTTTCTACTCTACTGTGTTTCCTATAGGGCCATAACAGTGAGCTTGCTCAGAACAAATGAACTGTGCTTCCTAGAAACACGGGCCATATCTAGTTCAACTCTGCTTAGGAAACTGAGAAGAACAGTAGCTCCTCTTCAGTCCGATACACTGTACTTGCTGGGAATAGACTCGAGTGCTATTTGCACTGTGTATGGCAATGACAGCGCAATAGTGACTCTCCTTAGCAGAAAACAACTCTTGCTCGTAGGAACACAAACTGCATGTGATTCAACGCCATTTAGGACTGGGAAACAAATGCTAGCTTGCCTTACAAGAAACACTCTCTGCTTTTTAGAAAAGAGCACTCTTCTACTCTTCTGTGTTTCCTATGGGTTCCAAACAGTGAGCTTGCTCAGAACATAATAACTGTGCTTCCTAAACACACAGGCCATATCTAGTTCAACTCTGCTTAGGAAACTGACAAGAACAGTAGCTCCTCTTCAGTCCGATACACTGTACTTGCTGGGAACAGACGCGAGTGCTATTTGCACTGTGTATGGCAAAGGGAGCTCAATAGTGACTTTCCTTACCAGAAAACAACTCTTGCTCGTAGTACCAGAAACTGCATGTGATTCAACTCCATTTAGGACTGGGAAACAAACGATAGCTTGCTTTACAAGAAACACACTCTGCTTTATAGAAAAGAGCACTCTTCTACTCTACTGTGTTTCCTATAGGGCCAGAACAGTGAGCTTGCTCAGAACATAATAACTGTGCTTCCTAAACACACGGGCCATATCTAGTTCAACTCTGCTTAGGAAACTGACAAGAACAGGAGCTCCTCTTCAGTCCGATACACTGTACTTGCTGGGAACAGACGCGAGTGCTATTTGCACTGTGTATGGCATTTGGAGCGCAATAGTGACTCTTCTTACCAGAAAACAACTCTTGCTCGTAGGACCAGAAACTGCATGTGATTCAACTCCATTTAGGACTGGGAAACAAACGATAGCTTGCCTTACAAAAAACACACTCTGCTTTTGAGAAAAGAGCACTCTTCTACTCTACTGTGTTTCCTTTTGGGTCCGAACAGTGAGCTTGCTCAGAACAAAAGACCTGTGCTTCCTACACACACGGCCATATTTAGTTCAATTCTGCTTATTAATCTGACAAGAACAGTAGATCCTCTTCAGTCCAATACACTGTACTTGCTGGGAACAGACGCCAGTGCTATTTGTCCTGTGTATGGCAATGGCAACGCAATAGTGACTATTCATACCTTAAAAAAACTCTTGCTCCTTGGACCAGAAACTGCATGTGATTCAAGTCCATTTAGGACTGGGAAACAAACGCTAGCTCTCCTTACAAGAAACACACTCTGCTTTAGAAAAAGAGCACTCTTCTACTCTACTGTGTTTCCTACAGGGCCAGAACAGTGAGCTTGCTCAGAACAAAAGAACTGTGCTTTCCGCACACGGGCCATATCTAGTTCAACTCAGCTTAGGAAACTGACAAGAACAGTAGATCCTCTTCAGTACAATACACTGTACTTGCTGGGAACAGACGCCAGTGCTATTTGCTCTGTGTATGGCAATTGGAGCACAATAGAGACTCGTCTTACCAGAAAACAACTCTTGCTCATAGGACAAAAAACTGCATGTGACTCAACTCCATTTAGGACTGGAAAACAAACTCTAGCTCACTTTACAAGAAACACACTCTGCTTTTGAGATAAGAGCACTCTTCTACTCTACTGTGTTTCCTATAGGGCCAGAACAGTGAGCTTGCTCAGAAAAAAAAGAATTGTACTTCCTACCCACACGGGCCATATCTAGTTCAACTCTTCTTAGGAAACTGACAAGAAGAGTAGCTCCTCTTCAGTCCAATACACTGTACTTGCTGGGAACAGACGTATGTGCTTTTTGCACTGTGTATGGCAATGGGAGCACAATAGTGACTTTCCTTACCAGAAAACAACTCTTGCTCCTAGGACCAGAAACTGCGTGTGATTCAACTCCATTTAGGACTGGGAAAGAAATGCTAGCTCGCCTTACAACAAACACACTGCTTTAGAGAAAATAGCACTCTTCTACTCTACTGTGTTTCCTATGGGGTCCAAACAGTGAGCTTGCTCAGAACAAAAGAACTGTGCTTCCTACACACAGGGACTATATGTAGTTCAACTCTGCTTAGGAAACTGACAAGAACAGTAGCTCCTCTTCAGTCCAATACACTGTACTTGATGGGAACAGACGCGAGTGCTATTTACACTGTGTATGGCAAGGAGAGCACAATAGTAACTTTCCTTACCAGAAAACAACTCTTGCTCGTAGGACCACAAACTGCATGTGATTCAACGCCATTTAGGACTGGGAAACAAATGCTAGCTGGCCTTACAAGAAACACACTCTGCTTTTGAGAAAAGAGCACTCTTCTACTCTACTGTGTTTCCTATGGGGTCCAAACAGTGAGCTTGCTCAGAACAAAAGAACTGTGCTTCCTACACACATGGATCATATCTAGTTCAACTCTGCTTATGAAACTGACAAGAACAGTGGCTCCTATTCAGTCCAATACACTGTACTTGCTTGGAACAGACCCGAGTGCTTTTTGCACTGTGTATGGCATTTGGAGCACAATAATGACTCTTCTTACCAGAAAACAACTCTTGCTCGTAGGAGCAAAAACTGTCTGTGACTCAACTCCATTTAGGACTGGGAAACAAACGCGAGCTCGCCTTACAAGAAACACATTCTGCTTTAGAGAAAAGAGCACTCTTCTACTCTACTGTGTTTCCTATAGGGCCAGAACAGTGAGCTTGCTCAGAACATAATGACTGTGCTTCCTAAACACACGGGCCATATCTAGTTCAACTCTGCTTAGGAAACTGACAAGAACAGTAGCTCCTCTTCAGTCCGATACACTGTACTTGCTGGGAACAGACGCGAGTGCTATTTGCACTGTGTATGGCAAAGGGAGCGCAATAGTGACTTTCCTTACCAGAAAACAACTCTTGCTCGTAGGACCAGAAACTGCATGTGATTCAACTCCATTTAGGACTGGGAAACAAACGCTAGCTCGCCTTACAAGAAACACACTGCTTTAGAGAAAAGAGCACTCTTCTACTCTACTGTGTTTCCTACAGGCCAGAACAGTGAACTTGCTCAGAACAAAAGAAATGTGCTTCCCACACACGGGCCATATCTAGTTCAACTCTTCTTAGGAAACTGACAAGTACAGTAGATCCTCTTCAGTCCAATAGACTGTACTTGCTGGGAACAGACGCCAGTGCTATTTGCACTGTGTATGGCAATTGGAGCACAATAGTGACTCGTCTTACCAGAAAACAACTCTTGCTCATAGGACAAAAAACTGCATGTGACTCAACTCCATTTAGGACTGGGAAACAAACTCTAGCTGCTTTACAAGAAACACACTCTGCTTTTGAGAAAAGAGCACTCTTCTACTCTACTGTGTTTCCTATAGGGCCAGAAAAGTGAGCTTGCTCAGAAAAAAAGAACTGTGCTTTCTACACACACGGGCCATATCTAGTTCAACTCTTCTTAGGAAACTGACAAGAACAGTAGCTCCTCTTCAGTCCAATACTCTGTACTTGCTGGGAAAAGACGGGAGGGCTATTTGCACTCTTTATGGCAATGGGAGTGCAATATTGACTTTCCTTACCAGAAAACAACTCTTGCTCGTAGGACCAGAAACTGCATGTGATTCCACTACATTTAGGAATGGGAAAAAAACGCTAGCTCGCCTTAAAAGAAACACACTCTGCTTTTGAGAAAAAAGCACTCTTCTACTCTACTGTGTTTCCTATGGGGTCCGAACAGTGAGCTTGCTCAGAACAATAGAACTGTGCTTCCTACACACATGGATCATATCTAGTTCAACTCTTTATGAAACTGAGAAGAACAGTAGCTCCCATTCAGTGCAATAGACTGTACTTCCTGGGAACAGACCCGAGTGCTATTTGCACTGTGTATGGCATTTGGAGCACAATAGTGACTCTTCTTACCAGAAAACAAATCTTGCTCGTAGGACCAAAAACTGCATGTGACTCAACTCCATTTAGGAATGGGAAAAAAAACGCTAGCTCGCCTTAAAAGCAACACACTCTTTTGAGAAAAAAGCACTCTTCTACTCTACTGTGTTTCCTATGGGGTCCGAACAGTGAGCTTGCTCAGAACAAAAAAACTGTGCTTCCTACACACACGGCCATATCTAGTTCAAGTCTGCTTAGAAACCTGACAAGAACAGTAGAACCTCTTCAGCCCAATACAATGTACTTGCTGCGAACAGATGCCAGGGCTATTTGTCCTGTGTATGGCAATGGCAGCGCAATTGTGACTCTTATTACCAGAAAACAACTCTTGCTCGTAGGACCAGAAACTGCATGGGATTCAACTCCATTTAGGACTGGGACACAAACGCTAGCTCGCCTTACAAGAAACACACTCTGCTTTAGAGAAAAGAGCACTCTTCTACTCTACTGTGTTTCCTATAGGCCCAGAACAGTGAGCTTGCTCAGAACATAAGAACTGTGCTTCCTACACACACGGGCCTTATCTAGTTCAACTCTGCTTAGGAACCTGACAAGAATAGTAGATCCTCTTCAGTCCAATACACTGTACTTGCTGGGAACAGACGCGAGTGCTATTTGCACTGTGTAGGGCAATGGGAGCGCAATAGTGACTTTCCTTACCATAAAACAACTCTTGCTTGTAGGACCAGAAACTGCATGAGATTCCACTCCATTTAGGACTGGGAAACAAATGCTAGCTCGCCTTACATGAAACACACTCTGCTTTTGACAAAAGTGCACTCTTCCACTCTACTGTGTTTCCTATGGGGTCCAAACAGTGAGCTTACACAGAACAAAAGAACTGTGCTTCCTACACACACGTGACATATCTAGTTCAACTCTGCTTAGGAAAAAAACAAGAAGAGTAGCTCCTCTTCAGTCGAATACACTGTACTTGCGGGGAACAGACGCGAGTGCTATTTGCACTGTGTATGGTAATTGGAGCACAATAGTGACTTGTCTTACCAGAAAACAACTCTTGCTCGTAGGACAAAAAACTGCATGTGACTCAACTCCATTTAGGACTGGGAAACAAACGCTAGCTCGACTTCCAAGAAACACACTCTGCTTTTGAGAAAAGAGCACTCTTCTTCTCTACTGTGTTTCCTATGTGTTCCGAAAAGTGAGCTTGCTCAGAACAAAAAAACTGTGCTTCCTAAACACATGGCCATATCTCGTTCAAGTCTGCTTAGGACCCTGACAAGAACAGTAGATCCTCTTCAGTCCAATACACTGTACTTGCTGGGAACAGACACCAGTGCTATTTGTCCTGTGTAGGGCAATGGCAGCGCAATAGTGACTTTCCTTACCAGAAAACAACTCTTGCTCGTAGGACCAGAAACTGCATGTGATTCCACTCCATTTAGGACTGGGAAACAAACGCTAGCTCGCCTTACAAGAAACACACTCTCCTTTAGAGAAAAGAGCACTCTTCTACTCTACTGTGTTTCCTATGGGGTCCAAACAGTGAGCTTGTTCAGAACAAAAGAACTATGCTTCCTACACACACGGACCATATCTAGTTCAACTCTGCTTAGTAAACTGACAAGAACAGTAGCTCCTATTCAGTCCAATACACTGTACTTGCTGGGAAAAGATGCGAGTGCTATTTGTCTTGTGTAGGGCAATGGGAGCGCAATAGTGACTTTCCTTACCAGAAAACAATTCTTGTTCGTAGGACCAGAAACTGCATGTGATTCAACTCCATTTAGGACTAGGAAACAAACGCTAGCTCGCCTTACAAAAACACACTCTGCTTTTGAGAAAAGAGCACTCTTCTACTCTACTGTGTTTCCTGTAGGTCCAGAACAGTGAGCTTGCTCAGAACATAAGAACTGTGCTTCCTACACACGGGCCATATCTAGTTCCACTCTGCTTAGGAAACTGACAAGTACAGAAGCTACTCTTCAGTCCGATACACTGTACTTGCTGGGAACAGACGCGAGAGCTATTTGCACTATGTATAGCAAGGGGAGCGCAATAGTGACTTTCCTTACCAGAAATCAACTCTTGCTCTTAGGACCAGAAACTGCATGTGATTCAACTCCATTTAGGACTGGGAAACAAACGCTAGCTCGCCTTACAAGAAACACACTCTGCTTTTGAGAAAAGAGCACTCTTCTACTCTACTGTGTTTCCTATGGTGTCCGAACAGTGAGCTTGCTCAGAACAAAAGAGCTGTGCTTCCTGCACACACGGCCATATCTAGTTCAATTCTGCTTAGGAACCTTACAAGAACAGTAGATCCTCTTCAGTCCAATACACTGTACTTGCTGGGAAGAGACGCCAGTGCTATTTGTCCTGTGTATGGCAATGGCAGCGCAATAGTGACTCTTCTTACCATAAAACAACGCTTGCTTGTAGGATCAGAAACTGCATGTGATTCAACTCCATTTAGGACTGGCAAACAAAAGCTAGCTCACCTTACAAGAAACACACTCTGCTTTAGAGAAAAGAGCACTCTTCTACTCTACTGTGTTTCCTATAGGGCCAGAACAGTGAGCTTGCTCAAAACAAAAGAACTGTGCTTCCTACACACGGGCCATAACTAGTTCAACTCTGCTTAGGAAACTGACAAGAATAGTAGCTCCTCTTCAGTCCGATACAGACACGAGTGCTATTTGCACTGTGTATGGCAATGGGAGCACAATAGTGACATTCCTTACAAGAAAAAAACTCTTGCTTATAGGACTAGAAACTGCATGTGATTCAACTCCATTTAGGAATGGGAAACAAGTGCTAGCTCGCCTTACATGAAACACACTCTGCTTTTGAGAAAAGAGCACTCTTCTACTCTACTGTGTTTCCTATGGGGTCCGAACAGTGAGCTTGCTCAGAACGAAAGAACTGTGCTTCCTACACACACAGCCATATCTCGTTCAAGTCTGCTTAGGAACCTGACAAGAACAGTAGATCCTCTTCAGTCCAATACACTGTACTTGCTGGGAACAGACGCCAGTGCTATTTGTCCTGTGTAGGACAATGGCAGCGCAATAGTGACTCTTCTTACCAGAAAACAAGTCTTGCTCGTAGGACCAGAAACTGCATGTGATTCAACTCCATTTAGGACTGGGAAACAAACTCTAGCTCGCTTTACAAGAAACACACTCTGCTTTTGAGATAAGAGCACTCTTCTACTCTACTGTGTTTCCTATAGGGCCAGAACAGTGAGCTTGCTCAGAAAAAAGGAACTGTACTTCCTAAACACACGGGCCATATCTAGTTCAACTCTGCTTAGGAAACTGACAAGAACAGTAGCTCCTCTTCAGTCCAATACTCTGTACTTGCTGGGAAAAGACGGGAGGGCTATTTGCACTCTTTATGGCAATGGGAGTGCAATATTGACTTTCCTTACCAGAAAACAACTCTTGCTCGTAGGACCAGAAACTGCATGTGATTCCACTACATTTAGGAATGGGAAAAAAACGCTAGCTCGCCTTAAAAGAAACACACTCTGCTTTTGAGAAAAAAGCACTCTTCTACTCTACTGTGTTTCCTATGGGGTCCGAACAGTGAGCTTGCTCAGAACAATAGAACTGTGCTTCCTACACACATGGATCATATCTAGTTCAACTCTTTATGAAACTGAGAAGAACAGTAGCTCCCATTCAGTGCAATAGACTGTACTTCCTGGGAACAGACCCGAGTGCTATTTGCACTGTGTATGGCATTTGGAGCACAATAGTGACTCTTCTTACCAGAAAACAAATCTTGCTCGTAGGACCAAAAACTGCATGTGACTCAACTCCATTTAGGAATGGGAAAAAAACGCTAGCTCGCCTTAAAAGCAACACACTCTTTTGAGAAAAAAGCACTCTTCTACTCTACTGTGTTTCCTATGGGGTCCGAACAGTGAGCTTGCTCAGAACAAAAAAACTGTGCTTCCTACACACACGGCCATATCTAGTTCAAGTCTGCTTAGAAACCTGACAAGAACAGTAGAACCTCTTCAGCCCAATACAATGTACTTGCTGCGAACAGATGCCAGGGCTATTTGTCCTGTGTATGGCAATGGCAGCGCAATTGTGACTCTTATTACCAGAAAACAACTCTTGCTCGTAGGACCAGAAACTGCATGGGATTCAACTCCATTTAGGACTGGGACACAAACGCTAGCTCGCCTTACAAGAAACACACTCTGCTTTAGAGAAAAGAGCACTCTTCTACTCTACTGTGTTTCCTATAGGCCCAGAACAGTGAGCTTGCTCAGAACATAAGAACTGTGCTTCCTACACACACGGGCCTTATCTAGTTCAACTCTGCTTAGGAACCTGACAAGAATAGTAGATCCTCTTCAGTCCAATACACTGTACTTGCTGGGAACAGACGCGAGTGCTATTTGCACTGTGTAGGGCAATGGGAGCGCAATAGTGACTTTCCTTACCATAAAACAACTCTTGCTTGTAGGACCAGAAACTGCATGAGATTCCACTCCATTTAGGACTGGGAAACAAATGCTAGCTCGCCTTACATGAAACACACTCTGCTTTTGAGAAAAGTGCACTCTTCCACTCTACTGTGTTTCCTATGGGGTCCAAACAGTGAGCTTACACAGAACAAAAGAACTGTGCTTCCTACACACACGTGACATATCTAGTTCAACTCTGCTTAGGAAAAAAACAAGAAGAGTAGCTCCTCTTCAGTCGAATACACTGTACTTGCGGGGAACAGACGCGAGTGCTATTTGCACTGTGTATGGTAATTGGAGCACAATAGTGACTTGTCTTACCAGAAAACAACTCTTGCTCGTAGGACAAAAAACTGCATGTGACTCAACTCCATTTAGGACTGGGAAACAAACGCTAGCTCGACTTCCAAGAAACACACTCTGCTTTTGAGAAAAGAGCACTCTTCTTCTCTACTGTGTTTCCTATGTGTTCCGAAAAGTGAGCTTGCTCAGAACAAAAAAACTGTGCTTCCTAAACACATGGCCATATCTCGTTCAAGTCTGCTTAGGACCCTGACAAGAACAGTAGATCCTCTTCAGTCCAATACACTGTACTTGCTGGGAACAGACACCAGTGCTATTTGTCCTGTGTAGGGCAATGGCAGCGCAATAGTGACTTTCCTTACCAGAAAACAACTCTTGCTCGTAGGACCAGAAACTGCATGTGATTCCACTCCATTTAGGACTGGGAAACAAACGCTAGCTCGCCTTACAAGAAACACACTCTCCTTTAGAGAAAAGAGCACTCTTCTACTCTACTGTGTTTCCTATGGGGTCCAAACAGTGAGCTTGTTCAGAACAAAAGAACTATGCTTCCTACACACACGGACCATATCTAGTTCAACTCTGCTTAGTAAACTGACAAGAACAGTAGCTCCTATTCAGTCCAATACACTGTACTTGCTGGGAAAAGATGCGAGTGCTATTTGTCTTGTGTAGGGCAATGGGAGCGCAATAGTGACTTTCCTTACCAGAAAACAATTCTTGTTCGTAGGACCAGAAACTGCATGTGATTCAACTCCATTTAGGACTAGGAAACAAACGCTAGCTCGCCTTACAAAAACACACTCTGCTTTTGAGAAAAGAGCACTCTTCTACTCTACTGTGTTTCCTGTAGGTCCAGAACAGTGAGCTTGCTCAGAACATAAGAACTGTGCTTCCTACACACGGGCCATATCTAGTTCCACTCTGCTTAGGAAACTGACAAGTACAGAAGCTACTCTTCAGTCCGATACACTGTACTTGCTGGGAACAGACGCGAGAGCTATTTGCACTATGTATAGCAAGGGGAGCGCAATAGTGACTTTCCTTACCAGAAATCAACTCTTGCTCTTAGGACCAGAAACTGCATGTGATTCAACTCCATTTAGGACTGGGAAACAAACGCTAGCTCGCCTTACAAGAAACACACTCTGCTTTTGAGAAAAGAGCACTCTTCTACTCTACTGTGTTTCCTATGGTGTCCGAACAGTGAGCTTGCTCAGAACAAAAGAGCTGTGCTTCCTGCACACACGGCCATATCTAGTTCAATTCTGCTTAGGAACCTTACAAGAACAGTAGATCCTCTTCAGTCCAATACACTGTACTTGCTGGGAAGAGACGCCAGTGCTATTTGTCCTGTGTATGGCAATGGCAGCGCAATAGTGACTCTTCTTACCATAAAACAACGCTTGCTTGTAGGATCAGAAACTGCATGTGATTCAACTCCATTTAGGACTGGCAAACAAAAGCTAGCTCACCTTACAAGAAACACACTCTGCTTTAGAGAAAAGAGCACTCTTCTACTCTACTGTGTTTCCTATAGGGCCAGAACAGTGAGCTTGCTCAAAACAAAAGAACTGTGCTTCCTACACACGGGCCATAACTAGTTCAACTCTGCTTAGGAAACTGACAAGAATAGTAGCTCCTCTTCAGTCCGATACAGACACGAGTGCTATTTGCACTGTGTATGGCAATGGGAGCACAATAGTGACATTCCTTACAAGAAAAAAACTCTTGCTTATAGGACTAGAAACTGCATGTGATTCAACTCCATTTATGAATGGGAAACAAGTGCTAGCTCGCCTTACATGAAACACACTCTGCTTTTGAGAAAAGAGCACTCTTCTACTCTACTGTGTTTCCTATGGGGTCCGAACAGTGAGCTTGCTCAGAACGAAAGAACTGTGCTTCCTACACACACAGCCATATCTCGTTCAAGTCTGCTTAGGAACCTGACAAGAACAGTAGATCCTCTTCAGTCCAATACACTGTACTTGCTGGGAACAGACGCCAGTGCTATTTGTCCTGTGTAGGACAATGGCAGCGCAATAGTGACTCTTCTTACCAGAAAACAAGTCTTGCTCGTAGGACCAGAAACTGCATGTGATTCAACTCCATTTAGGACTGGGAAACAAACTCTAGCTCGCTTTACAAGAAACACACTCTGCTTTTGAGATAAGAGCACTCTTCTACTCTACTGTGTTTCCTATAGGGCCAGAACAGTGAGCTTGCTCAGAAAAAAGGAACTGTACTTCCTAAACACACGGGCCATATCTAGTTCAACTCTGCTTAGGAAACTGACAAGAACAGTAGCTCCTCTTCAGTCCAATACACTGTACTTGCTGGGAACAGACGGGAGGGCTATTTGCACTGTGTATGGCAATGGGAGCGTAATAGTGACTTTCCTTACCAGAAAACAACTCTTGTTCGTAGGACCAGAAACTGCATGTTATTCCACTCCATTTAGGACTGGGAAACAAACGCTAGCTCGCCTTACAAGAAACACACTCTGCTTTAGAGAAAAGAGCACTCTTCTACTCTACTGTGTTTCCTGTGGGGTCCAAACAATGAGCTTGCTCAGAACAAAAGAACTGTGCTTCCTACACACACGGACCATATCTAGTTCAACTCTGCTTAGGAAACTGACAAGAACAGTAGCTCCTATTCAGTCCAATACACTGTACTTGCTGGGAAAAGGCGCGAGTGCTATTTGCCTTGTGTAGGGCAATGGGAGCGCAATAGTGACTTTCCTTACCAGAAAAAAACTCTTGTTCATAAGACCAGAACCTGCATGTGATTCAACTCCATTTAGGACTAGGAAACAAACGCTAGCTCGCCTTACAAAAACACACTCTGCTTTTGAGAAAAGAGCACTCTTTTACTCTACTGTGTTTCCTATAAGGCCAGAACAGTGAGCTTGCTCAGAACATAAGAATGGTGCTTCCTACACACACGGGCCATATCTAGTTAAACTCTGCTTAGGAAACTGACAAGAACAGTAGCTCCTCTTCAGTCCGGTACACTGTACTTGCTCGGAACAGACGTGAGAGCTATTTGCACTATGTATAGCAAGGGGAGCGCAATAGTGACTTTCCTTACCAGAAAACAACTCTTGCTCTTAGAACCATAAACTGCATGTGATTCAAATCCATTTAGGACTGGGAAACAAATGCTAGCTCGCCTTACAAAAAACACACTCTGCTTTTGTGAAAAGAGCACTCTTCTACTCTACTGTGTTTCCTATTGGGTCTAAACAGTGAGCTTGCTCAGAAGAAAAGAACTGTGCTTCCTACACACACGGCCATATCTAGTTCAACTCTGCTTAGGAACCTGACAAGAACAGTAGATCCTCTTCAGTCCAATACACTGTACTTGCTGGGAACAGACGCCAGTGCTATTTGTACTGTGTATGGCAATGGCAGCGCAATAGTGACTCTTCTTACCATCAAACAACTCTTGCTCGTAGGACAGAAACTGCATGTGATTCCACTCCATTTAGGACTGGGAAACAAACTCTAGCTCGCTTTACAAGAAACACACTCTGCTTTTGAGAAAAGAGCACTCTTCTACTCTACTGTGTTTCCTATAGGGTCAGAAGAGTGAGCTTGGTCAGAAAAAAAGAACTGTACTTCCTACACACACGGGCCACATCTAGTTCAACTCTGCTTAGGAAACTGAGAAGAACAGTAGCTCCTTTTCAGTCCCATACACTGTAATTGCTGGGAACAGACGGGAGGGCTATTTGCACTGTGTATGGCAATGGGAGCGCAATAGTGACTTTCCTTACCAGAAAACAACTCTTGCTCGTAGGACCAGAAACTACATGTGATTCCAATCCATTTAGGACTGGGAATCAAACGCTAGCTCGCCTTACAAGAAACACACTCTGCTTTAGAGAAAAGAGCACTCTTCTACTCTATTGTGTTTCCTATGGGGTCCAAACAGTGAGCTTGCTCAGAACAAAAGAACTGTGCTTCCTACCCACACGGGCCATATCTAGTTCAACTCTGCTTAGGAAACTGACAAGAACAGTAGCCCTCTTCAGTCCGATACAGTGTACTTGCTGGGAACAGACGTGAGAGCTATTGGCACTATGTATGACAAGGGTAGCGCAATAGTGACTTTCCTTAGCAGAAAATACTCTTGCTCTTAGGACCAGAAACTGCATGTGATTCAACTCCATTTAGGACTGGTAAACAAACGATAGCTCGCGTTACAAGAAACACACTCTGCTTTAGAGAAAAGAGCACTCTTCTACTCTACTGTGTTTCCTATGGGTTCCAAACAGTGAGCTTGCTCAGAACAAAGAACTGTGCTTTCTCCACACACGGGCCATATGTAGTTCAACTCTGCTTAGGAAACAAACAAGAACAGTAGCTCCTCTTCACTCCAATACACTGTACTTGCGGGGAACAGACGCGAGTGCTATTTGCACTGTGTATGGCATTGGAGCACAATTTTGACTTGTCTTACCAGAAAACAACTCTTGCTCCTAGGAAAAAAACTGCATGTGACTCAACTCCATTTAGGACTGGGAAACAAACGCTAGCTCGACTTCCAAGAAACACACTCTGCTTTTGAGAAAAGAGCACTCTTCTACTCTACTGTGTTTCCTATGTGTTCCGAAAAGTGAGCTTGCTCAGAACAAAAAAACTGTGCTTCCTACACACACGGCCATATCTAGTTCAAGTCTGCTTAGGAAACTGACAAGAACAGCAGATCCTCTTCAGTCCAATACGCTGTACTTGCTGGGAACAGACGCCAGTGCTATGTCCTGTGTAGGGCAATGGCAGCGCAATAGTGACTCTTCTTACCAGAAAACAACTCTTGCTCGTAGGACCAGAAACTGCATGTTATTCCACTACATTTAGGACTGGGAAACAAACTCTAGCTTGCTCTACAAGAAACACACTCTGCTTTAGAGAAAAGAGCATTCTTCTACTCTACTGTGTTTCCTATGGGGTCCAAACAGTGAGCTTGCTCAGAACAAAAGAACTGTGCTTCCTACACACACGGACCATATCTAGTTCAACTCTGCTTAGGAAACTGACAAGAACAGGAGCTCCTATTCAGTCCAATACACTGTACTTGCTGGGAAAAGACGCGAGTGCTATTTGCCTTGTGTAGAGCAATGGAAGCGCAATAGTGACTTTCCTTACCAGAAAAAATCTCTTGTTCGTAGGACCAGAAACTGCATGTGATTCAACTTTATTTAGGACTAGGAAACAAACGCTAGCTCGCCTTACAAAAACACACTCTGCATTTGAGAAAAGAGCACTCTTCTACTCTACTGTGTTTCCTATAGGGCCAGAACAGTGAGCTTGCTCAGAACATAAGAACGGTGCTTCCTACACACACGGGCCATATTTGCACTATGTATGGCAAGGGGAGCGCAATAGTGACTTTCCTTACCAGAAAACAACTCTTGCTCATAACACAAAAAACTGCATGTGACTCAACTCCATTTAGGACTGGGAAACAAACGCTAGCTCGCCTTACAAGAAACACATTCTGCTTTTGAGAAAAGAGCACTCTTCTACTCTACTGTGTTTCCTATGGGGTCAGAACAGTGAGCTTGCTCAGAACAAAGAACTGTGCTTCCTACACACACGGCCATATCTAGTTCATTCTGCTTAGGAACCTGACAAGAACAGTAGATCCTCTTCAGTCAAACACACTGTACTTGCTGGGAACAGACGAAAGTGCTATTTGTCCTGTGTATGGCAATGGCAGCGCAATAGTGACTCTTCTTACCAGAAAACAACTCTTGCTCGTAGGACCAGAAACTGCATGTGATTAAACTCCATTTAGGACTGGGAAACAAACTCTAGCTCGCTTTACAAGAAACACACTTTGCTTTTGAGAAAAGAGCACTCTTCTACTCTACTGTGTTTCCTATAGTGCCAGAACAGTAAGCTTGCTCAGAAAAAAAGAACTGTGCTTCCTACACACACTGGCCATATCTAGTTCAACTCTGCTTAGGAAACTGAGAAGAACAGTAGCTCCTCTTCAGTCCAATACACTGTAATTGCTGGGAACAGATGGGAGGGCTATTGCACTGTGTATGGCAATGGGAGCACAATGGTGACTTTCCTTACCAGAAAACAACTCTTGCTCGTAGGAGCAGAAACTGCATGTGATTCCACTCCATTTAGGACTGGGAAACAAACGGTAGCTCGCCTTACAAGAAACACACTCTTCTTTAGAGAAAAGAGCACTCTTCTACTCTACTGTGTTTCCTATGGGGTTTAAACAGTGAGCTTGTTCAGAACAAAGGAACTATGCTTCCTACACACACGGACCATATCTAGTTCAACTCTGCTTAGGAAACTGACAAGAACAGTAGATCCTCTTCAGTCCAATACACTTTACTTGCAGGGAACAGACAGGAGGGCTATTTGCACTGTGAATGGAAATTGGAGCACAATAGTGACTCGTCTTACCAGAACAAAACTCTTGCTCGTAGGACAAAAAACTGCATGTGACTCAACTCCATTTAGAACTGGGAAACAAACGCTAGCTTGCCTTACAAGAAACACACTCTGCTTTTGAGAAAAGAGCACTCTTCTACTCTATTGTGTTTCCTATGGGGTCCAAACAGTGAGCTTGCTCAGAACAAAAGAACTGTGCTTCCTACACACACGGACCATATCTAGTTCAACTCTGCTTAGGAAACTGACAAGAACAGTAGCTCCTATTCAGTCCAATACACTGTACTTGCTGGGAAAAGGCGCGAGTGCTATTTGCCTTGTGTAGGGCAATGGGAGCACAATAGTGACTTTCCTTACCAGAAAAAAACTCTTGTTCATAAGACCAGAAACTGCATGTGATTCAACTCCATTTAGGACTAGGAAACAAACGCTAGCTCGCCTTACAAAAACACACTCTGCTTTTGAGAAAAGAGCACTCTTTTACTCTACTGTGTTTCCTATAAGGCCAGAACAGTGAGCTTGCTCAGAACATAAGAATGGTGCTTCCTACACACACGGGCCATATCTAGTTCAACTCTGCTTAGGAAACTGACAAGAACAGTAGCTCCTCTTCAGTCCGGTACACTGTACTTGCTCGGAACAGTCGTGAGAGCTATTTGCACTATGTATAACAAGGGGAGCACAATAGTGACTTTCCTTACCAGAAAACAACTCTTGCTCTTAGAACCATAAACTGCATGTGATTCAAATCCATTTAGGACTGGGAAACAAACGCTAGCTCGCCTTACAAAAAACACACTCTGCTTTTGAGAAAAGAGCACTCTTCTACTCTACTGTATTTCCTATGCTGTCCGAACAGTGAGCTTGCTCAGAAGAAAAGAACTGTGCTTCCTACACACACGGCCATATCTAGTTCAATTCTGCTTAGGAACCTGACAAGAACAGTAGATCCTCTTCAGTCCAATACACTGTACTTGCTGGGAACAGACGCCAGTGCTATTTGTACTGTGTATGGCAATGGCAGCGCAATAGTGACTCTTCTTACCATAAAACAACTCTTGCTCTTAGGACAAGAAATTGCATGTGATTCAACTCCATTTAGGTCTGGAAAACAAACGCTAGCTCGCCTTACAAGAAACACACTCTGCTTTAGAGAAAAGAGCACTCTTCTACTCTACTGTGTATCCTATAGGGCCAGAACTGTGAGCTTGCTCAGAACAAAAGTTGTGCTTCCTACACGCGGGCCATATCTAGTTCAACTCTGTTTAAGAAACTGAAAAGAACAGTAGCTCCTCTTCAGTCCGATACACTGTACTTGCTGGGAACAGACGCGAGTGCTATTTGCACTGTGTATTGCAATGGGAGCGCAACAGTGACTTTCCTTACCAGAAAACAACTCTTGGTCGTAGGACCAGAAACTGCATGTAATTCAACACCATTTAGGACTGGGAAACAAATGCTAGCTCGCCTTACAAGAAACACACTCTGCTTTTGAGAAAAGAGCACTCTTCTACTCTACTGTGTTTCCTATGGGGTCTAAACAGTGAGCTTGCTCAGAAGAAAAGAACTGTGCTTCCTACACACACGGCCATATCTAGTTCAACTCTGCTTAGGAAACAAACAAGAACAGTAGCTCCTCTTCACTCCAATACACTGTACTTGCTGGGAACAGACGCCAATGCTATTTGTCCCGTGTATGGCAATGGCAGTGCAATAGTGACTCTTCTTACCAGAAAACAACTCTTGCTCGTAGGACCAGAAACTGCATGTGATTCCACTCCATTTAGGACTGGGAAACAAACTCTAGCTCGCTTTACAAGAAACACACTCTGCTTTTGAGAAAAGAGCACTCTTCTACTCTACTGTGTTTCCTATAGGGTCAGAAGAGTGAGCTTGGTCAGAAAAAAAGAACTGTAATTCCTACACACACGGGCCACATCTAGTTCAACTCTGCTTAGGAAACTGAGAAGAACAGTAGCTCCTTTTCAGTCCCATACACTGTAATTGCTGGGAACAGACGGGAGGGTTATTTGCACTGTGTATGGCAATGGGAGCGCAATAGTGACTTTCCTTACCAGAAAACAACTCTTGCTCGTAGGACCAGAAACTGCATGTGATTCCAATCCATTTAGGACTGGGAATCAAACGCTAGCTCGCCTTACAAGAAACACACTCTGCTTTAGAGAAAAGAGCACTCTTCTACTCTACTGTGTTTCCTATGGGGTCCAAACAGTGAGCTTGCTCAGAACAAAAGAACTGTGCTTCCTACACACACGGGCCATATCTAGTTCAACTCTGCTTAGGAAACTGACAAGAACAGTAGCTCCTCTTCAGTCCGATACAGTGTACTTGCTGGGAACAGACGTGAGAGCTATTGGCACTATGTATGACAAGGGTAGCGCAATAGTGACTTTCCTTAGCAGAAAATACTCTTGCTCTTAGGACCAGAAACTGCATGTGATTCAACTCCATTTAGGACTGGTAAACAAACGATAGCTTGCGTTACAATAAACACACTCTGCTTTAGAGAAAAGAGCACTCTTCTACTCTACTGTGTTTCCTATGGGTTCCAAACTGTGAGCTTGCTCAGAACAAAGAACTGTGCTTTCTCCACACACGGGCCATATGTAGTTCAACTCTGCTTAGGAAACAAACAAGAACAGTAGCTCCTCTTCACTCCAATACACTGTACTTGCGGGGAACAGACGCGAGTGCTATTTGCACTGTGTATGGCATTGGAGCACAATAGTGACTTGTCTTACCAAAAAACAACTCTTGCTCCTAGGAAAAAAAACTGCATGTGACTCAACTCCATTTAGGACTGGGAAACAAACGCTAGCTCGACTTCCAAGAAACACACTCTGCTTTTGAGAAAAGAGCACTCTTCTACTCTACTGTGTTTCCTATGTGTTCCGAAAAGTGAGCTTGCTCAGAACAAAAAAACTGTGCTTCCTACACACACGGCCATATCTAGTTCAAGTCTGCTTAGGAACCTGACAAAACAGTATATCCTCTTCAATCCAATACACTGTACTTGCTGGGAACAGACGCCAGTGCTATTTGTCCTGTGTATGGCAATGGGAGTGCAATAGTGACTTTCCTTACCAGAAAACAACTCTTGCTCGTAGGACCAGAAACTGCATGTGATTAAACTCCATTTAGGACTGGGAAACAAACTCTAGCTCGCTTTACAAGAAACACACTTTGCTTTTGAGAAAAGAGCACTCTTCTACTCTACTGTGTTTCCTATAGGGCCAGAACAGTGAGCTTGCTCAGAAAAAAAGAACTGTGCTTCCTACACACACTGGCCATATCTAGTTCAACTCTGCTTAGGAAACTGAGAAGAACAGTTGCTCCTCTTCAGTCCAATACACTGTAATTGCTGGGAACAGATGGGAGGGCTATTGCACTGTGTATGGCAATGGGAGCACAATGGTGACTTTCCTTACCAGAAAACAACTCTTGCTCGTAGGACCAGAAACTGCATGTGATTCCACTCCATTTAGGACTGGGAAACAAACGGTAGCTCGCCTTACAAGAAACACACTCTGCTTTAGAGAAAAAAGCACTCTTCTATTCTACTGTGTTTCCTATGGGGTCCAAGCAGTGAGCTTGCTCAGAACAAAAGAACTGTGCTTCCTACAAACACGGACCATATCTAGTTCAACTCTGCTTAGTAAACTGACAAGAAGAGTAGCTCCTATTCAGTCCAATACACTGTACTTGCTGGGAAAAGACGCGAGTGCTAACTGCCTTGTGTAGGGCAATGGGAGCACAATAGTGACTTTCCTTACCAGAAAAAAACTCTTGTTCGTAGGACCAGAAACTGCATGTGATTCAACGCCATTTAGTACTAGGAAACAAACGCTAGTTCGCCTTACAAAAACACACTCTGCTTTTGAGAAAAGAGCACTCTTCTACTCTACTGTGTTTCCTATAAGGCCAGAACAGTGAGCTTGCTCAGAACATAAGAACTGTGCTTCCTACACACACGGCCATATCTAGTTCAATTCTGCTTAGGAACCTGACAAAAACAGTAGATCCTCTTCAGTCCAATACACTGTACTTGCTGGGAACAGACGCCAGTGCTATTTGTACTGTTTATGGCAATGGCAGCGCAATAGTGACTCTTCTTACCATAAAACAACTCTTGCTCTTAGGACAAGAAATTGCATGTGATTCAACTCCATTTAGGTCTGGGAAACAAACGCTAGCTCGCCTTACAAGAAACACACTCTGCTTTAGAGAAAAGAGCACTCTTCTACTCTACTGTGTTTCCTATAGGGCCAGAACAGTGAGCTTGCTCAGAAAAAAAGAACTGTGCTTCCTACACACGGGCCATATCTAGTTCAACTCTGCTTAAGAAACTGACAAGAACAGTAGCTCCTCTTCAGTCCAATACACTGTACTTGCTGGGAACAGACGCGAGTGCTATTTGCACTGTGTATTGCAATGGGAGCACAACAGTGACTTTCCTTACCAGAAAACAACTCTTGGTCTTAGGACCAGAAACTGCATGTGATTCAACACCATTTAGGACTGGGAAACAAATGCTACCTCGCCTTACAAGAAACACACTCTGCTTTTGAGAAAAGAGCACTCTTCTTCTCTACTGTGTTTCCTATGGGGTCTAAACAGTGAACTTGCTCAGAACAAAAGAACTGTGCTTCCTACACACACGGACCATATCTAGTTAAACTCTGCTTAGGAAACTGACAAGAACAGTAGCTCCTATTCAGTCCAATACACTGTACTTGCTGGGAAAAGACGCGAGTGCTATTTGCACTGTGTATGGCAATTGGAGCACAATAGTGACATGTCTTACCAGAAAACAACTCTTGCTCGTAGGACAAAAAACTGCATGTGACTCAACTCCATTTAGGACTGGGAAACAAACGCTAGCTCGACTTCCAAGAAACACACTCTGCTTTTGAGAAAAGAGCACTCTTCTACTCTACTGTGTTTCCTATGTGTTCCGAACAGTGAGCTTGCTCAGAACAAAAAAACTGTGCTTCCTACTCACACGGCCATATCTAGTTCAAGTCTGCTTAGGAAACTGACAAGAACAGTAGATCCTCTTCTATACAATACACTGTACTTGCTGGGAACAGACGCCAGTGCTATTTGTCCTGTGTATGGCAATTGGAGCACAATAGTGACCTGTCTTACCAGAAAACAACTCTTGCTCGTAGGACAAAAAACTGTATGTGACTCAACTCCATTTAGGACTAGGAAACAAACGCTAGCTCGACTTCCAAGAAACACACTCTGCTTTTGAGAAAAGAGCACTCTTCTACTCTACTGTGTTGCCTATAGAGCCAGAAGAGTGAACTTGCTCAGAACATTAGAACTGTGCTTCCTACACACACGGCAATATCTAGTTCAATTCTGCTTAGGAACCTGACAAGAACAGTAGATCCTCTTCTATACAATACACTGTACTTGCTGGGAACAGACGCCAGTGCTATTTGTCCTGTGTATGGCAATGGCAGCACAATAGTGACTCTTCTTACCATAAAACAACCCTTGCTCATAGGATTAGAAACTGCATGTGATTCAACTCCATTTAGGACTGGGAAACAAACGCTAGCTCGACTTACAAGAAACACACTCTACTTTAGGGAAAAGAGCACTCTTCTACTCTATTGTGTTTCCTATAGCGCCAGAACAGTGAGCTTGCTCAGAACAAAAGAACTGTGCTTCCTACACACGGGCCATAACTAGTTCAACTCTGCTTAGAAAACTGAAAAGAACAGTAGCTCCTCTTCAGTCCGATACACTGTACTTGCTGGGAACAGACGCGAGTGCTATTTGCACTGTGTATGGCAATGGGAGCGCAATAGTGACTTTCCTTACCAGAAAACAACTCTTGCTCGTAGGACCAGAAACTGCATGTGATTCAACTCCATTTAGGACTGGGAAACAAATGCTAGCTCGCCTTACAAGAAACACACTCTGCTTTTGAGAAAAGAGCACTCTTCTACTCTACTGTGTTTCCTATGGGGTCCGAACAGTGAGCTTGCTCAGAACAAAAGAACTGTGCTTCCTACACACACGGGCCATATCTAGTTCAACTCTGCTTAGGAAACTGACAAGAACAATAGCTCCTCTTCCTTCCAATACACTGTACTTGCAGGAAACAGACGCGAGTGGTATTTGCACTGTGTATGGCAATTGGAGAACAATAGTGACTTGTCTTACCAGAAAACAACTCTTGCTCGTAGGACAAAAAACTGCATGTGACTCAACTCCATTTAGGACTAGGAAACAAACGCTAGCTCGACTTCCAAGAAACACACTCTGCTTTTGAGAAAAGAGCACTCTTCTACTCTACTGTGTTTCCTATAGAGCCAGAAGAGTGAACTTGCTCAGAACATTAGAACTGTGCTTCCTACACACACGGCCATATCTAGTTCAATTCTGCTTAGGAACCTGACAAGAACAGTAGATCCTCTTCTGTACAATACACTGTACTTGCTGGGAACAGACGCCAGTGCTATTTGTCCTGTGTATGGCAATGGCAGCGCAATAGTGACTCTTCTTACCATAAAACAACCCTTGCTCGTAGGATTAGAAACTGCATGTGATTCAACTCCATTTAGGACTGGGATACAAACGCTAACTCGACTTACAAGAAACACACTCTGCTTTAGGGAAAAGAGCACTCTTCTACTCTATTGTGTTTCCTATAAGGCCAGAAGAGTGAGCTTGATCAGAACAAAAGAACTGTGCTTCCTACACACCGGCCATAATTAGTTCAACTCTGCTTAGGAAACTGACAAGAACAGGAGCTCCTCTTCAGTCCGATACACTGTACTTGCTGGGAACAGACGCGAGTGCTATTTGCACTGTGTATGGCAATGGGAGCACAATAGTGATTTTCCTTACCAGAAAACAACTCTTGCTCGTAGGACCAGAAACTGCATGTGATTCAACTCCATTTAGGACTGGGAAACAAATGCTAGCTCGCCTTACAAGAAACACACTCTGCTTTTGAGAAAAGAGCACTCTTCTACTCTACTGTGTTTCCTATGGGGTCCGAACAGTGAGCTTGCTCAGAACAAAAGAACTGTGCTTTCTACACACACGGGCCATATCTAGTTCAACTCTGCTTAGGAAACAAACAAGAACAGTAGCTCCTCTTCAGTCCGATACACTGTACTTGCGGGGAACAGACGCGAGGGCTATTTGCACTGTGTATGGCATTGGAGCACAATAGTGACTTGTCTTACCAGAAAACAACTCTTGCTCATAGGACAAAAAACTGCAAGTGACTCAACTCCATTGAGGACTGGGAAACAAACGCTAGCTCGACTACAAGAAACACACTTTGCTTTTGAGAAAAGAGCACTCTTCTACTCTACTGTGTTTCCTATGGGGTCCGAACAGTGAGCTTGCTCAGAACAAAAGAACTGTGCTTCCTACACACATGGCCATATCTAGTTCAATTATGCTTAGGAACCTGACAAGAACAGTAGATCCTCTTCAGTCCAATACACTGTACTAGCTGGGAACAGACGCCAGTGCTATTTGTCCTGTGTATGGCAATGGCAGGGCAATAGTGACTCTTCTTACCAGAAAACAACTCTTGCTTGTAGGACCAGAAACTGCATGTGATTCAACTCCATTTAGGACTGGGAAACAAACGCTAGCTCGACTTACAAGAAACACACTCTGCTTTAGGGAAAAGAGCACTCTTCTACTCTATTGTGTTTCCTATAAGGCGGGAACAGTGAGCTTGCTCAGAACAAAAGAACTGTGCTTCCTACACACGGGCCATAACTAGTTCAACTCTGCTTAGAAAACTGACAAGAACAGTAGCTTCTCTTCAGTCCGATACACTGTACTTGCTGGGAACAGACGCGAGTGCTATTTGCACTGTGTATGGCAATGGGAGCGAAATAGTGACTTTCCTTACCAGAAAACAACTCTTGCTTGTAGGACCAGAAACTGCATGTGATTCAACTCCATTTAGGACTGGGAAACAAATGCTAGCTCGCCTTACAAGAAACACACTCTGCTTTTGAGAAAAGAGCACTCTTCTACTCTACTCTGTTTCCTATGGGGTCCGAACAGTGAGCTTGCTCAGAACAAAAGAACTGTGCTTTCTACACACACGGCCATATCTAGTTCAACTCTGCTTAGGAAACAAACAAGAACAGTAGCTTCTCTTCAGTCAGATACACTGTACTTGCGGGGAACAGACGCGAGTGCTATTTGCACTGTATATGGCATTGGAGCACAATAGTGACTCGTCTTACCAGAAAAAAACTCATGCTAGTAGGACAAAAAACTGCATGTGACTCAACTCCATTTAGGACTGGGAAACAAACACTAGCTCGACTTACAAGAAACACACTCTGCTTTTGAGAAAAGAGCACTCTTCTACTCTACTGTGTTTCCTAATTGGTCCGAAAAGTGAGCTTGCTCAGAAGAAAAGAACTGTGCTTCCTACACACACGGCCATATCTAGTTCACTTCTGCTTAGGAAACTGACAAGAACAATAGCTCCTCTTCCTTCCAATATACTGTACTTGCAGGGAACAGACTCGAGTCCTATTTGCACTGTGTATGGCAATTGGAGCACAATAGTGACCTGTCTTACCAGAAAACAACTCTTGCTCGTAGGACAAAAAACTGCATGTGACTCAACTCCATTTAGGACTAGGAAACAAACGCTAGCTCGACTTCCAAGAAACACACTCTGCTTTTGAGAAAAGAGCACTCTTCTACTCTACTGTGTTTCCTATAGAGCCAGAAGAGTGAACTTGCTCAGAACATTAGAACTGTGCTTCCTACACACACGGCAATATCTAGTTCAATTCTGCTTAGGAACCTGACAAGAACAGTAGATCCTCTTCTATACAATACACTGTACTTGCTGGGAACAGACGCCAGTGCTATTTGTCCTGTGTATGGCAATGGCAGCGCAATAGTGACTCTTCTTACCATAAAACAACCCTTGCTCGTAGGATTAGAAACTGCATGTGATTCAACTCCATTTAGGACTGGGAAACAAACGCTAGCTCGACTTACAAGAAACACACTCTACTTTAGGGAAAAGAGCACTCTTCTACTCTATTGTGTTTCCTATAGGGCCAGAACAGTGAGCTTGCTCAGAACAAAAGAACTGTGCTTCCTACACATGGGCCATAACTAGTTCAACTCTGCTTAGAAAACTGAAAAGAACAGTAGCTCCTCTTCAGTCCGATACACTGTACTTGCTGGGAACAGACGCGAGTGCTATTTGCACTGTGTATGGCAATGGGAGCGCAATAGTGACTTTCCTTACCAGAAAACAACTCTTGATCGTAGGACCAGAAACTGCATGTGATTCAACTCCATTTAGGACTGGGAAACAAATGCTAGCTCGCCTTACAAGAAACACACTCTGCTTTTGAGAAAAGAGCACTCTTCTACTCTACTGTGTTTCCTATGGGGTCCGAACAGTGAGCTTGCTCAGAACAAAAGAACTGTGCTTCCTACACACATGGGCCATATCTAGTTCAACTCTGCTTAGGAAACTGACAAGAACAATAGCTCCTCTTCCTTCCAATACACTGTACTTGCAGGAAACAGACGCGAGTGGTATTTGCACTGTGTACGGCAATTGGAGCACAATAGTGACTTGTCTTACCAGAAAACAACTCTTGCTCGTAGGACAAAAAACTGCATGTGACTCAACTCCATTTAGGACTAGGAAACAAACGCTAGCTCGACTTCCAAGAAACACACTCTGCTTTTGAGAAAAGAGCACTCTTCTACTCTACTGTGTTTCCTATAGAGCCAGAAGAGTGAACTTGCTCAGAACATTAGAACTGTGCTTCCTACACACACGGCCATATCTAGTTCAATTCTGCTTAGGAACCTGACAAGAACAGTAGATCCTCTTCTGTACAATACACTGTACTTGCTGGGAACAGACGCCAGTGCTATTTGTCCTGTGTATGGCAATGGCAGCGCAATAGTGACTCTTCTTACCATAAAACAACCCTTGCTCGTAGGATTAGAAACTGCATGTGATTCAACTCCATTTAGGACTGGGATACAAACGCTAGCTCGACTTACAAGAAACACACTCTGCTTTAGGGAAAAGAGCACTCTTCTACTCTATTGTGTTTCCTATAGGGCCAGAACAGTGAGCTTGCTCAGAACAAAAGAAATGTGCTTCCTACACACGGGCCATATCTAGTTCAACTCTGCTTAGTAAACTGACAAGAACAGTAGCTCCTATTCAATCCAATTCACTGTACTTGCTGGGAAAAGACGCGAGGGCTATTTGCCTTGTGTAGGGCAATGGGAGCGCAATAGTGACTCTTCTTACCATAAAACAACTCTTGCTCGTAGGACTAGAAACTGCATGTGATTCAACTCCATTTAGGACTGGGAAACAAATGCTAGCTCGCCTTAAAGAAACACACTCTGCTTTAGGGAAAAGAGCACTCTTCTACTCTATTGTGTTTCCTATAGTGCCAGAACAGTGAGCTTGCTCAGAACAAAAGAACTTTGCTTCCAACACAGGGGCCATAACTATTTCAACTCTGCTTAGGAAACTGAACAAGAACAGTAGCTCCTCTTCAGTCTGATACACTGTACTTGCTGGGAACAGACTCGAGTGCTATTTGCACTGTGTATGGCAATGGGAGCGCAATAGTGACTTTCCTTACCAGAAAACAACTCTTGCTCGTAGGACCAGAAACTGCATGTGATTCAACTCCATTTTTGACTGGGAAACAAATGCTAGCTCGCCTTACATGAAACACACTCTGCTTTTGAGAAAAGAGCACTCTTCTACTCTACTGGGTTTCATATGGTGTCTGAACAGTGAGCTTGCTCAGAACAAAAGAACTGTGCTTCCTACACACACGGCCATATCTAGTTCACTTCTGCTTAGGAACCGGACAAGAACAGTAGATCCTCTTCAGTCCAATACACTGTACTTGCTGGGAACAGACGCCAGTGCTATTTGTCCTGTGTATGGCAATGGCAGCGCAATAGTGACTCTTCTTACCATAAAACAAACCTTGGTCGTAGGATTAGAAACTGCATGTGATTCAACTCCATTTAGGACTGGGAAACAAACGCTAGCTCGACTTACAATAAACACACTCTGCTTTAGGGAAAAGAGCACTCTTCTACTCTATTGTGTTTCCTATAGGGCCAGAACAGTGAGCTTGCTCAGAACAAAAGAACTGTGCTTCCTACACACGGGCCATATCTAGTTCAACTGTGCTTAAGAAACTGACAATAACAGTAGCTCCTCTTCAGTCCGATACACTGTACTTGCTGGGAACAGACGCGAGTGCTATTTGCACTGTGTATGGCAATGGGAGCGCAATAGTGACTTTCCTTACCAGAAAACAACTCTTGCTCGTAAGACCAGAAACTTCGTGTGATTCAACTCCATTTAGGACTGGGAAACAAATGCTAGCTCGCCTTACATGAAACACACTCTGCTTTTGAGAAAAGAGCACTCTTCTACTCTACTGTGTTTTCTATAGGGCCAGAATAGTGAGCTTGCTCAGAACAAAAGAACTGTGCCTCCTACACATGGGCCATATCTAGTTCAACTCTGCTTAGGAACCTGACAAAAAGAGTAGATCCTCTTCAGTCCAATACACTGTACTTGCTGGGAACAGACGCCAGGGCTATTTGTCCTGTGTATGGCAATGGCAGCACAATAGTAACTCTTCTTACCAGAAAACAACTCTTGCTCGTAGGACCAGAAACTGCATGTGATTCCACCCCATTTAGGACTGGGAAACAAACTCTAGCTCGCTTTACAAGAAACACACTCTGCTTTTGAGAAAAGAGCACTCTTCTACTCTACTGTGTTTCATATAGGGCCAGAACAGTGAGCTTGCTCAGAACAAAAGAACTGTGCTTCCTACACACGGGCCATAACTAGTTCAACTCTGCTTAGAAAACTGACAAGAACAGTAGCTTCTCTTCAGTCCGATACACTGTACTTGCTGGGAACAGACGCGAGTGCTATTTGCACTGTGTATGGCAATGGGAGCGAAATAGTGACTTTCCTTACCAGAAAACAACTCTTGCTTGTAGGACCAGAAACTGCATGTGATTCAACTCCATTTAGGACTGGGAAACAAATGCTAGCTCGCCTTACAAGAAACACACTCTGCTTTTGAGAAAAGAGCACTCTTCTACTCTACTCTGTTTCCTATGGGGTCCGAACAGTGAGCTTGCTCAGAACAAAAGAACTGTGCTTTCTACACACACGGCCATATCTAGTTCAACTCTGCTTAGGAAACAAACAAGAACAGTAGCTTCTCTTCAGTCAGATACACTGTACTTGCGGGGAACAGACGCGAGTGCTATTTGCACTGTATATGGCATTGGAGCACAATAGTGACTCGTCTTACCAGAAAAAAACTCATGCTAGTAGGACAAAAAACTGCATGTGACTCAACTCCATTTAGGACTGGGAAACAAACACTAGCTCGACTTACAAGAAACACACTCTGCTTTTGAGAAAAGAGCACTCTTCTACTCTACTGTGTTTCCTAATTGGTCCGAAAAGTGAGCTTGCTCAGAAGAAAAGAACTGTGCTTCCTACACACACGGCCATATCTAGTTCACTTCTGCTTAGGAAACTGACAAGAACAATAGCTCCTCTTCCTTCCAATATACTGTACTTGCAGGGAACAGACTCGAGTCCTATTTGCACTGTGTATGGCAATTGGAGCACAATAGTGACCTGTCTTACCAGAAAACAACTCTTGCTCGTAGGACAAAAAACTGCATGTGACTCAACTCCATTTAGGACTAGGAAACAAACGCTAGCTCGACTTCCAAGAAACACACTCTGCTTTTGAGAAAAGAGCACTCTTCTACTCTACTGTGTTTCCTATAGAGCCAGAAGAGTGAACTTGCTCAGAACATTAGAACTGTGCTTCCTACACACACGGCAATATCTAGTTCAATTCTGCTTAGGAACCTGACAAGAACAGTAGATCCTCTTCTATACAATACACTGTACTTGCTGGGAACAGACGCCAGTGCTATTTGTCCTGTGTATGGCAATGGCAGCGCAATAGTGACTCTTCTTACCATAAAACAACCCTTGCTCGTAGGATTAGAAACTGCATGTGATTCAACTCCATTTAGGACTGGGAAACAAACGCTAGCTCGACTTACAAGAAACACACTCTACTTTAGGGAAAAGAGCACTCTTCTACTCTATTGTGTTTCCTATAGGGCCAGAACAGTGAGCTTGCTCAGAACAAAAGAACTGTGCTTCCTACACATGGGCCATAACTAGTTCAACTCTGCTTAGAAAACTGAAAAGAACAGTAGCTCCTCTTCAGTCCGATACACTGTACTTGCTGGGAACAGACGCGAGTGCTATTTGCACTGTGTATGGCAATGGGAGCGCAATAGTGACTTTCCTTACCAGAAAACAACTCTTGATCGTAGGACCAGAAACTGCATGTGATTCAACTCCATTTAGGACTGGGAAACAAATGCTAGCTCGCCTTACAAGAAACACACTCTGCTTTTGAGAAAAGAGCACTCTTCTACTCTACTGTGTTTCCTATGGGGTCCGAACAGTGAGCTTGCTCAGAACAAAAGAACTGTGCTTCCTACACACATGGGCCATATCTAGTTCAACTCTGCTTAGGAAACTGACAAGAACAATAGCTCCTCTTCCTTCCAATACACTGTACTTGCAGGAAACAGACGCGAGTGGTATTTGCACTGTGTACGGCAATTGGAGCACAATAGTGACTTGTCTTACCAGAAAACAACTCTTGCTCGTAGGACAAAAAACTGCATGTGACTCAACTCCATTTAGGACTAGGAAACAAACGCTAGCTCGACTTCCAAGAAACACACTCTGCTTTTGAGAAAAGAGCACTCTTCTACTCTACTGTGTTTCCTATAGAGCCAGAAGAGTGAACTTGCTCAGAACATTAGAACTGTGCTTCCTACACACACGGCCATATCTAGTTCAATTCTGCTTAGGAACCTGACAAGAACAGTAGATCCTCTTCTGTACAATACACTGTACTTGCTGGGAACAGACGCCAGTGCTATTTGTCCTGTGTATGGCAATGGCAGCGCAATAGTGACTCTTCTTACCATAAAACAACCCTTGCTCGTAGGATTAGAAACTGCATGTGATTCAACTCCATTTAGGACTGGGATACAAACGCTAGCTCGACTTACAAGAAACACACTCTGCTTTAGGGAAAAGAGCACTCTTCTACTCTATTGTGTTTCCTATAGGGCCAGAACAGTGAGCTTGCTCAGAACAAAAGAAATGTGCTTCCTACACACGGGCCATATCTAGTTCAACTCTGCTTAGTAAACTGACAAGAACAGTAGCTCCTATTCAATCCAATTCACTGTACTTGCTGGGAAAAGACGCGAGGGCTATTTGCCTTGTGTAGGGCAATGGGAGCGCAATAGTGACTCTTCTTACCATAAAACAACTCTTGCTCGTAGGACTAGAAACTGCATGTGATTCAACTCCATTTAGGACTGGGAAACAAATGCTAGCTCGCCTTAAAGAAACACACTCTGCTTTAGGGAAAAGAGCACTCTTCTACTCTATTGTGTTTCCTATAGTGCCAGAACAGTGAGCTTGCTCAGAACAAAAGAACTTTGCTTCCAACACAGGGGCCATAACTATTTCAACTCTGCTTAGGAAACTGAACAAGAACAGTAGCTCCTCTTCAGTCTGATACACTGTACTTGCTGGGAACAGACTCGAGTGCTATTTGCACTGTGTATGGCAATGGGAGCGCAATAGTGACTTTCCTTACCAGAAAACAACTCTTGCTCGTAGGACCAGAAACTGCATGTGATTCAACTCCATTTTTGACTGGGAAACAAATGCTAGCTCGCCTTACATGAAACACACTCTGCTTTTGAGAAAAGAGCACTCTTCTACTCTACTGGGTTTCATATGGTGTCTGAACAGTGAGCTTGCTCAGAACAAAAGAACTGTGCTTCCTACACACACGGCCATATCTAGTTCACTTCTGCTTAGGAACCGGACAAGAACAGTAGATCCTCTTCAGTCCAATACACTGTACTTGCTGGGAACAGACGCCAGTGCTATTTGTCCTGTGTATGGCAATGGCAGCGCAATAGTGACTCTTCTTACCATAAAACAAACCTTGGTCGTAGGATTAGAAACTGCATGTGATTCAACTCCATTTAGGACTGGGAAACAAACGCTAGCTCGACTTACAATAAACACACTCTGCTTTAGGGAAAAGAGCACTCTTCTACTCTATTGTGTTTCCTATAGGGCCAGAACAGTGAGCTTGCTCAGAACAAAAGAACTGTGCTTCCTACACACGGGCCATATCTAGTTCAACTGTGCTTAAGAAACTGACAATAACAGTAGCTCCTCTTCAGTCCGATACACTGTACTTGCTGGGAACAGACGCGAGTGCTATTTGCACTGTGTATGGCAATGGGAGCGCAATAGTGACTTTCCTTACCAGAAAACAACTCTTGCTCGTAAGACCAGAAACTTCGTGTGATTCAACTCCATTTAGGACTGGGAAACAAATGCTAGCTCGCCTTACATGAAACACACTCTGCTTTTGAGAAAAGAGCACTCTTCTACTCTACTGTGTTTTCTATAGGGCCAGAATAGTGAGCTTGCTCAGAACAAAAGAACTGTGCCTCCTACACATGGGCCATATCTAGTTCAACTCTGCTTAGGAACCTGACAAAAAGAGTAGATCCTCTTCAGTCCAATACACTGTACTTGCTGGGAACAGACGCCAGGGCTATTTGTCCTGTGTATGGCAATGGCAGCACAATAGTAACTCTTCTTACCAGAAAACAACTCTTGCTCGTAGGACCAGAAACTGCATGTGATTCCACCCCATTTAGGACTGGGAAACAAACTCTAGCTCGCTTTACAAGAAACACACTCTGCTTTTGAGAAAAGAGCACTCTTCTACTCTACTGTGTTTCATATAGGGCCAGAACAGTGAGCTTGCTCAGAACAGAAGAACTGTGCTTCCTACACACGGGCCATAACTAGTTCAACTCTGCTTAGGAAACTGACAAGAACAGTAGCTCCTCTTCTGTCCGATACACTGTACTTGCTGGGAACAGACGCGAGGGATATTTGCACTGTGTATGGCAATTGGAGCACAATAGTGACTTGACTTACCAGAAAACAACTCTTGCTCGTAGGACAAAAAACTGCATGTGACTCAACTCCATTTAGGACTGAGAAAGAAATGCTAGCTCGACTTCCAAGAAACACACTCTGCTTTTGAGAAAAGAGCACTCTTCTACTCTACTGTGTTTCCTATGGGGTCTAAACTGTGAGCTTGCTCAGAACAAAAGAACTGTGCTTCCTACACGCACGGACCATATCTAGTTCAATTCTGCTTAGTAAACTGACAAGAACAGTAGCTCCTATTCAGTCCAATACACTGTACTTGCTGGGAAAAGACGCGAGTGCTATTTGCCTTGTAAAGGGCAATGGGAGCGCAATAGTGACTTTCCTTACCAGAAAACAACTCTTGTTCATAGGACCAGAAACTGCATGTGATTCAACTCCATTTAGGACTAGGAAACAAACGCTAGCTCGCCTTCCAAAAACACACTCTGCTTTTGAGAAAAGAGCACTCTTCTACTATACTGTGTTTACCTATGTGTTCCGAAAAGTGAGCTTGCTCAGAACAAAAGAACTGTGCTTCCTACACACACGGCCATATCTAGTTCAATTCTGCTTAGGAACCTGACAAGAACAGTAGATCCTCTTCAGTACAATACACTGTACTTGCTGGGAACAGACGCCAGTGCTATTTGTCCTATGTATGGCAATGGCAGCGCAATAGTGACTCTTCTTACCAGAAAACAACTCTTGCTCGTAGGACTAGAAACTGCATGTGATTCAACTCCATTTAGGTCTGGGAAACAAACGCTAGCTCGACTTACAAGAAACACACTCTGCTTTAGAGTAAAGAGCACTCTTCCACTCTACTGTGTTTCCAAAAGGCCAGAACAGTGAGCTTGCTCAGAACAAAAGAACTGTGCTTCCTACACACGGGCGATAACTAGTTCAACTCTGCTTAGGAAACTGACAAGAACAGTAGCTCCTCTTCAGTCCGATACACTGTATTAGCTGGGAACAGACGCGAGTACTATTTGCACTGTGTATGGCAATGGGAGCGCAATAGTGACTTTCCTTACCAGAAAACAACTCTTGATCTTAGGACCAGAAACTGCATATGATCAACTCAATTTAGGACTGGGAAACAAATGATAGCTAGCCTTACATGAAACACACTCTGCTTTTGAGAAAAGAGCACTCTTCTACTCTACTGTGTTTCCTATGGGGTCCAAACAGTGAGCTTGCTCAGAACAAAAGAACTGTGCTTCCTACACGCACGGACCATATCTAGTTCAATTCTGCTTAGAAAACTGACAAGAACAGTAGCTCCTATTCACTCCAATACACTGTACTTGCTGGGAAAAGACGCGAGTGTTATTTGCCTAGTAAAGGGCAATGGGAGCGCAATAGTGACTTTCCTTACCAGAAAACAACTCTTGTTCATAGGACCAGAAACTGCATGTGATTCAACTCCATTTAGGACTAGGAAACAAACGCTAGCTCGCCTTACAAAAACACACTCTGCTTTTGAGAAAAGAGCACTCTTCTACTCTACTGTGTTTCCTAAGTGTTCCGAAAAGTGAGCTTGCTCAGAACAAAAGAACTGTGCTTCCTACACACACGGCCATATCTAGTTCAATTCTGCTTAGGAACCTGACAAGAACAGTAGATCCTCTACAGTCCAATACACTGTACTTGCTGGGAACAGACACCAGTGCTATTAGTCCTGTGTATGGCAATGGCAGCGCAATAGTGACTCTTCTTACCAGAAAACAACTCTTGCTCGTAGGACCAGATACTGCATGTGATTCAACTCCATTTAGGACTGGGAAACAAATGCTAGCTCGCCTTACATGAAACACACTCTGCATTTGAGAAAAGAGCACTCTTCTACTCTATTGTGTTTCCTATCGGGTCCAAACAGTGAGCTTGCTCAGAACAAAAGAACTGTGCTTCCTACACACACGGACAATATCTAGTTCAACTCTGCTTAGGAAACCAACAAGAACAGTAGCTCCTCTTCAGTCCGATACACTGTACTTGCTGGGAACAGACGAGAGAGCTATTTGCACTATGTATGGCAAGGGGAGCACAATAGTGACTTTCCTTACCAGAAAACAACTCTTGCTCGTAGGACCAGAAACTGCATGTGATTCAACTCCATTTAGGACTGGGAAACAAACGCTAGCTCGTCTTAGAAGAAACACACTCTGCTTTAGAGAAAAGAGCACTCTTCTACTCTACTGTGTTTCCTATGGTGTCCGAACAGTGAGCTTGCTCAGAACAAATGAACTGTGCTTCCTACACACACGGCCATATCTAGTTCAATTCTGCTTAGGATCCTGACAAGAACAGTAGATCCTCTTCAGTACAATACACTGTACTTGCTTGGAACAGACGCCAGTGCTATTTGTCCTATGTACGGCAATGGCAGCGCAATAGTGACTCTTCTTACCAGAAAACAACTCTTGCTCGTAGGACTAGATACTGCATGTGATTCAACTCCTTTTAGGACTGGGAAACAAACGCTAGCTCGCCTTCCAAGAAACACACTCTGCTTTAGAGAAAAGAGCACTCTTCCTCTCTACTGTGTTTCCTATAGGGCCAGAACAGTGAGCTTGCTCAGAACAAAAGAATTGTGCTTCCTACACACGGGCCATAACTAGTTCAACTCTGCTTAGGAAACTGACAAGAACAGTAGCTCCTCTTCAGTCCGATACACTGTACTTGCTGGGAACAGACGCGAGTGCTATTTGCACTGTGTATGGCAATGGGAGCGCAATAGTGACTTTCCTTACTAGAAAACAAGTCTTGATCGTAGGTCCAGAAACTGCATAGGATCAACTCCATTTAGGACTGGGAAACAAATGCTAGCTCGCCTTACATGAAACACACTCTGCTTTTGAGAAAAGAGCACTCTTCTACTCTACTGTGTTTCCTATGGGGTCCAAACAGTGAGCTTGCTCAGAACAAAAGAACTGTGCTTCCTACACGCACGGACCATATCTAGTTCAATTCTGCTTAGAAAACTGACAAGAACAGTAGCTCCTATTCAGTCCAATACACTGTACTTGCTGGGAAAAGACGCGAGTGCTATTTGCCTTGTAAAGGGCAATGGGAGCGCAATAGTGACTTTCCTTACCAAAAAACAACTCTTGCTGGTAGGACCAAAAATTGCATGTGATTCAACTCCATTTATTACTAGGAAACAAACGCTAGCTTGCCTTACAAAAACACACTCTGCTTTTGAGAAAAGAGCACACTTCTACTCTACTGTTTTTCCTATGTGTTCCGAAAAGTGAGCTTGCTCAGAACAAAAGAACTGTGCTTCCTACACACACGGCCATATCTAGTTCAATTCTGCTTAGGAATCTGACAAGAACAGTAGATCCTCTACAGTCCAATACACTGTACTTGCTGGGAACAGACACGAGTGCTATTTGCACTGTGTAGGGCAAATGGAGCACAATAGTGACTCGTCTTACCAGAAAACAACTCTTGCTCTTAGGACCAAAAACTGCATGTGATTCAACTCCATTTAGAACTGGGAAATAAATGCTAGCTCGCCTTACAAGAAACACACTCTGCTTTTGAGAAAAGAGCTCTCTTCTACTCTACTGTGTTTCCTATAGGGCCTGAACAGTAAGCTTGCACAGAACAAAAGAAGTGTGCTTCCTACACACACGGCGATATCTAGTACAGTTCAGCTTAGGAAACTGACAAGAACAGTATACCCTCTTCAGTCAAATACACTGCACATGCTGGGAACAGACACCAGTGCTATTTGCCCTGTGTATGAAAATGGGAGCACAATATTGACTCTTCTTACCAGAAAACAACTCTTGCTCGTAGGATCAGAAACTGCATGTGACTCAACTCCATTTAGGACTGGGAAAGAAATGCAAGCTTGCCTTACATGAAACACACTCTGCTTTTGAGAAAAGAGCACTCTTCTACTCTACTGTGTTTCCTATAGAGCCAGAACAGTGAACTTGCTCAGAAAAAAAGAACTGTGCTTCCTACACACAGGGGCCATATCTAGTTCAACTCTGCTTAGGAAACTGACAAGAACAGTAGCTCCTCTTCAGTCCAATACTCTGTACATGCTGGGAACAGACGCCAGTGCTATATGCACTGTGTGTGGCAATGGGAGCACAATAGTGACTCTTATTACCAGAAAAAAACTCTTGCTCGTAGGACCAGAAACTGCACGGGATTCAATTCCATTTCTGACTGGGAAACAAACACTAGCTTGCCTTTCAAGAAACACACTTTGCTTTTGAGAAAAGAGCACTCTTCTAATCTACAGTGTTTCCTATGGTGTCCGAACAGTGAGCTTGCTCAGAACAAAAGAACTGTGCTTCCTACACAAACGGGCCATATCTAGTTCAACTCTGTTTAGGAAACTGACAAGAACAGTAGCTCCTCTTCAGTCCAATACACTGTACTTGCTGGGACCAGACGCGATTGCTATTTGCACTATGTATGGCAATGGGAGCGCAATAATGACTTTCCTTACCAGAAAACAACTCTTGCTGGTAGGACCAGAAACTGCATGTGATTCAACTCCATTTAGGACTGGGAAACAAACGCTAGCTCGCCTTACAAGAAACACACTCTGCTTTTGAGAAAAGAGCACTCTTCTACTCTACTGTGTTTCCTATGGGGTCCGAACAGTGAGCTTGCTGAGAACAAAAGAACTGTGTTTCCTACACACACGGGCCATATCTAGTTCAACTCTGCTTAGGAAACTGACAAGAACAGTAGCTCCTCTTCAGTCCAATACACTGTACTTGCTGGAAACAGACACGAGTGCTATTTGCACTGTGTATGGCAAAGGGATCGCAATAGTGACTTTCCTTACCAGAAAACAACTCTTGCTCGTAGGACCAGAAACTGCATGTGATTCATCTCCATTTAGGACTGGGAAACAAACGCTAGCTCGCCTTACAAGAAACACACTCTGCTTTTGAGAAAAGAGCACTCTTCTACTCTACTGTGTTTTCTATGGGGTCCGAACAGTGAGCTTGCTCAGAACAAAAGAACTGTGCTTCCTACACACACGGGCTGTATCTAGTTCAACTCTGCTTAGGAAACTGACAAGAACAGTAGCTCCGCTTCAGACTAATACACTGTACTTGCTGGAAACAGACGCGTGTGCTATTTGCACTGTGTATGGCAAAGGTAGCGCAATAGTGACTTTCCTTACCAGAAAACAACTCTTGCTGATAGGACCAAAAACTGCGTGTGATTCAACTCCATTTAGGACTGGGAAACAAACGCTAGCTCGCCTTTCAAGAAACAAACTCTGCTTTTGAGAAAAGAGCACTTTCTACTCTACTGTGTTTCCTATGGGGTCCAAACAGTGAGCTTGCTCAGAACAAAAGAACTGTGCTTCCTACACACATGAACCATATGTAGTTCAACTCTGCTTAGGAAACTGAGAAGAACAGTAGCTCCTTTTCAGTCCAATACACTGTACTAACTGGGAACAGACGGGAGGGCTATTTGCACTGTGTATGGCTTGGGAGCACAATAGTGACTTTCCTTACCAGAAAACAACTCTTGCTCGAAGGACCACAAACTGCATGAGATTCACCTCCATTTAGGACTGGGAAACAAACGCTAGCACGCAATACAAGAAACACACTCTGCTTTTGAGAAAAGAGCACTCTTCTAATCTACTGTGTTTCCTTGGGGTCCGAACAGTGTGCTTGCTCAGAACAAAAAAACTGTGCTTCCAACACACAGGGCCATATCTAGTTCAAGTCTGCTTAGGAACCTGACAAGAACAGTAGATCCTCTTCTATCCAATACACTGTACTTTCTGCGAACAGACAGGAGAGCTATTTGCACTGTGTATGGCAATGGGGAGCGCAATAGTGACTTTCCTTACCAGAAAACCACTCTTGCTCATAGGACCAGAAACTGCATGTGATTCAACTCCATTTAGGTCTGGGAAACAAACGCTAGCTTGCCTTACAAGAAACACACTCTGCTTTTGATAAAAGAGCACTCTTTTACTCTACTGTGTTTCCTATGGGGTCCAAAGAGTGAGCTTGCTCAGAACAAAAGAACTGTGCTTCCTACACACATGGACCATATCTAGTTCAACTCTGCTTAGGAAACTGACAAGAACAGTAGCTCCTATTCAGTCCAATACACTGTACTTGCTGGGAACAGACGCGAGTGCTATTTGCACTGTGTATGGCATTTGGAGCGCAATAGTGACTCTTCTTACCATAAAACAGCTCTTGCTCGTAGGACCAAAAACTTCATGTGATTCAACTCCATTTAGGACTGGGAAACAAACGCGAGCTCGCCTAACAAAAAAAAAAAAAAACACTCTGCTTTAGATAAAAGAGCACTCTTCTACTCTACGGTGTTTCCTCTAGAGCCAGGACAGTGAGCTTGCTCACAACATAAGAACTGTGCTTCCTACACACACGGGACATATCTAGTTCAACTCTGCTTAGGAAACTGACAAGAACAGTAGCTCCTCTTCAGTCCGATACACTGTACTTGCTGAGAACAGACGCGAGTACTATTTGCACTGTGTTTGGCAATTGGAGCACAATAGTGACTCGTCTTACTAGAAAACAACTCTTGCTCGTAGGACAAAAAACTGCATGTGACTCAACTCCATTTAGGACTGGGAAACAAACTCTATCTCGACTTACAAGAAACACACTCTGCTTTTGAGAAAAGAGCACTCTTCTACTCTTCTCTGTTTCCTATAGGGCCAGAACAGTGAGCTTGCTCAGAACAAAAGAACTGTGCTTCCTACACACAGGGGCCATATCTAGTTCAACTCTGCTTAAGAAACTGAGAAGAGCAGTCTCTCCTCTTCAGTCCAATACACTGTACTTGCTGGGAAGACAAGGGAGTGCTATTTGCACTGTGTATGGCAATGGGAACACAATAGTGACTTTCCTTACCAGAAAACAACTCTTGCTCGTAGGACCAGAAACTGCATGTGATTCAACTCCATTTAGGACTGCGAAACAAACGCTAGCTCACCTTACAAGAAACACACTATGCTTTAGAGAAAAGAGCACTCTTCTACTCTACTGTGTTTCCTATGTTGTCTGAACTGTGAGCTTGCTCAGAACATAAGAACTGTGCTTCCTACACACTCGGACCATATGTAGTTCAACTCTGCTTAATAAACTGACAAGAACAGTAGTTCCTATTCAGTCCAATACACTGTACTTGCTGGGAACAGACGCGAGTGCTATTTGCACTGTGTATGGTAATGGGAGCACAATAGTGACTTTCCTTACCAGAAAACAACTCTTGCTCGTAGCACCACAAACTGCATGTGATTCAACTCTATTTAGGACTAGGAAACAAACGCTAGCTCGCCTTACAAGAAACACACTCTGCTTTTGAGAAAAGAGCACGCTTCTACTCTACTGCGTTTCCTATGGGGTCCAAACAGTGAGCTTGCTCAGAACAAAAGAACTGTGCTGCCTACACAAATGGACCATATCTAGTTCAACTCTGCTTAGGAAACTGACAAGAACAGTAGCTCCTATTCAGTCCAATAGACTGTACTTGCTGGGAACAGACGCGAGTGCTATTTGCACTGTGTACGGCATTTGGAGCGCAATAGTGACTGTTCTTACCAGAAAACAATTCTTGCTCATAGGACCAAAAACTTCATGTGACTCAACTCCATTTAGGACTGGGAATCAAACGCGAGCTCGCCTTAAAAGAAACACACTCTGCTTTAGAGAAAAGAACACTCTTCTACTCTGCTGTGTTTCCTACAGGGCCAGAACAGTGAGCTTGCTCAGAACATAATAACTGTGCTTCCAACACATACGGGCCATATCCAGTTCCACTCTGCTTAGGAAACTGAAAAGAACAGTAGCTCCTCTTCAGTCTGATACACTCTACTTGCTGAGAACAGACGCGAGTGCTATTTGCACTGTGTATAACAATGGTTGCGCAATAGCGACTTTCCTTACCAGAAAACAACTCTTGCTCGTAGGAGCAGAAACTCCATATGATTCAACTCCATTTAGGACTGGGAAACAAACGCTAGCTCGCCTTACAAGAAACACACTCTGCTTTTGAGAAAAGAGCACTCTTCTACTCTACTGTGTTTCCTATGTGTTCGGAACAGTGAGCTTGCTCAGAACAAAAAAACTATGCTTCCTACAAACACGGCCATATCTAGTTCAACTCTGCTTAGGAACATGACAAGAACAGTAGATCCTATTCAGTCCAATACACTGTACTTGCTGGGAACAGACTCCAGTGCTATTTGTCCTGTGTATGGCAATGGCAGCACAATAGTGACTCTTCTTACCAGAAAACAACTCTTGCTCGTAGGACCAGAAACTGCATGTGATTCAACTCTATTTAGGACTGGGAAACAAACTCCAGCTCGCTTTACAAGAAACACACTCTGCTTTTGAGAAAAGAGCACTCTTCTACTCTACTTTGTTTCCTATAGGGCCAGAACAGTGAGCTTGCTCAGAAAAAAAGAACTGTGCTTCCTACACACACGGGCCATATCTAGTTCAACTCTGCTTAGGAAACTGAGAAGAACAGTAGCTCCTCTTCAGCTCTATACACTGTACTTGCTGGGAACAGAGGGGAGGGCTATTTGCACAGTGTACGGCAATGGGAGCGCAATAGTGACTTTCCTTACCAGAAAACAACTCTTGCTCGTAGGACCAGAAACTGCATGTGATTCAACTCCATTTAGGACTGGGAAACAAACGCTAGCTCCCCTTACAAGAAACACACTCTGCTTTTGAGAAAAGAGCACTCTTCTACTCTACTGTGTTTTCAATGGGGTCCGAACAGTGAGCTTGCTCAGAACAAAAAAACTGTGCTTTCTATACACACGGCCATATCTAGTTCAAGTCTGATTAGGAAACTGACAAGAACATTAGCACCTATTCAGTCCAATACTCTGAACTTTCTGGGAACAGACGCGAGTGCTATTTGCACTGTGTATGGCAATGGTTGCGCAATAGCGACTTTCCTTACCAGAAAGCAACTCTTGCTCGTAGGACCAGAAACTGCATGTGATTCAACTCCATTTAGGACTGGGAAACAAATGCTAGCTCGCCTTACATGAAACACACTCTGCTTTTGAGAAAAGAGCACTCTTCTACTCTACTGTGTTTCCTATGGGGTCCGAACAGTGAGCTTGCTCAGAACAAAAGAACTGTGCTTCCTACACACACGGACCATATGTAGTTCAACTCTGCTTAGGAAACTGACAAGAACAGTAGTTCCTATTCAGTCCAATACACTGTACTTGCTGGGAACAGACGCGAGTGCTATTTGTCCTGTGTATGGCAATGGGAGCGCAATAGTGACTCTTCTTACCAGAAAACAACTCTTGCTCATAGGAATAGAAACTGCATGAGATTCAACTCCATTTAGGACTGGGAAACAAACGCTAGCTCGCTTTACAAGAAACACACTCTGCTTTTGAGAAAAGAGCACGCTTCTACTCTACTGCGTCTCCTATGGGGTCCAAACAGTGAGCTTGCTCAGAACAAAAGAACTGTGCTGCCTACACAAATGGACCATATCTAGTTCAACTCTGCTTAGGAAACTGACAAGAACAGTAGCTCCTATTCAGTCCATTACACTGTACTTGCTGGGAACAGACGCGAGTGCTATTTGCACTGTGTACGGCATTTGGAGCGCAATACTGACTCTTCTTACCAGAAAACAACTCTTGCTCATAGGACCAAAAACTGCATGTGACTCAACTCCATTTAGGACTGGGAATCAAACGCGAACTCGCCTTAAAAGAAACACACTCTGCTTTAGAGAAAAGAACACTCTTCTACTCTGCTGTGTTTCCTACAGTGCCTGACAGTGAGCTTGCTCAGAACATAATAACTGTGCTTCCAACACACACGGGCCATATCTAGTTCCACTCTGCTTAGGAAACTGAAAAGAACAGTAGCTCCTCTTCAGTCTGATACACTCTACTTGCTGAGAACAGACGCGAGTGCTATTTGCACTGTGTATGGCAATTGGAGCACAATAGTGACTCGTTTTACCAGAAACAACTCTTGCTCGTAGGACAAAAAACTGCATGTGACTCAACTCCATTTAGGACTGGGAAACAAACGGTAGCTCGCCTTACAAGAAACACATTCTGCTTTAGAGAAAAGAGCACTCATATACTCTACTGTGTTTCCTATGGGTTCCGAACAATGAGCTTGCTCAGAACAAAAGAACTGTGCTTCCTACACACTCGGATCATATGTAGTTCAACTCTGCTTAGGAGACTGACAAGAACAGTAGCTCCTCTTCAGTCTAATACACTGTACTTGCTGGGAACAGACGGGAGTGCTCTTTGCACTGTGTATGGCAATGGGAGCGCAATAGTGACTTTCCTTACCAGAAAACAACTCTTGCTCGTAGGACCAGAAACTGCATGTGATTCAACTCCATTTAGGACTGGGAAACAAACGCTAGCTCGCCTTACAAGAAACACACTCTGCTTTTGAGAAAAGAGCACTCTTCTATTCTACTGTGTTTCCTATAGGGCCAGAACAGTGAACTTGCTCAGAACAAACGAACTGTGCTTCCTACACACACTGGCCATATCTAGTTTAACTCTGCTTAGGAAACTGACAAGAACAGTAGCTCCTATTCAGTCCAATACTCTGTACATGCAGGGAACAGACGCCAGTGCTATATGCACTGTGAATGGCAATGGGAGCGCAATAGTGACTCTTATTACCAGAAAAAAACTCTTGCTCGTAGGACCAGAAACTGCACGGCATTCAATTCCATTTCTGACTGGGAAACAAACACTAGCTCGCCTTTCAATAAACACACTCTGCTTTTGAGAAAAGAGCACTCTTCTACTCTACTGTGTTTCCTATGGGGTCCAAACAGTGAGCTTGCTCAGAAAAAAAGAACTGTGCTTCCTACACACACGTGCCATATCTAGTTCAACTCTGCTTAGGAACCTGACAAGAACAGTAGCTCCTCTTCAGTCCAATACACTGTACTTGCTGGAAACAGACGCGAGTGCTATTTGCACTGTGTATGGCAAAGGGAGCACAATAGTGACTTTCCTTACTAGAAAACAACTCTTGCTGGTAGGACCAAAAACTGCATGTGATTCAACTCCATTTAGGACTGGGAAACAAACGCTAGCTCTCCTTACAAGAAACACAATCTGCTTTTGAGAAAAGAGCACTCTTGTACTCTACTGTGTTTCCTATAGGGCCAGAACAGAGAGCTTGCTCAGAACAAAAGAACTGTGCTTCCTACATACAGGGCCATATCTAGTTCAATTCTGCTTAGGAAACTGACAAGAACAATAGATCCTTTTCAGTCCAATACACTGTAAATGCTGGGAACAGACGCGAGTGCTATTTGCCCTGTGTATTACAATGGGAGCGCAGTAGTGACTCTTCTTACCAGAAAACAGCTCTTGCTCGTAGGACCAGAAACTGCATGTGATTCAACTCCATATAGGACTGGGAAAAAAAACAATAGCTGGACTTACAAGAAACACACTCTGGTTTTGAGAAAAGAGCACTCTTCTACTCTACTGTGTTTCCTATAGGGCCAGAATAGAGAGTTTGCTCAGAAAAAAAGAACTGTGCTTCCTACACACACGTGCCATATCTAGTTCAACACTGCTTAGGAAACTGAAATGAACTGTAGCTCCTCTTCAGTCCAATACACTGTACTTGCTGGGAACAGACGCGAGTGCTATTTGCACTGTATATGCCAATGGGAGCGCAATAGTGACATTCCTTACCAGAAAAAAACTCTTGCTCATAGGACCAAAAACTGCATGTGATTCAACTCCATTTAGAACTGGGAAATAAATGCTAGCTCGCCTTACAAGAAACACACTCTGCTTTTGAGAAAAGAGCACTCTTCTACTCTACTGTGTTTCCTATAGGGCCAGAACAGTAAGCTTGCACAACACAAAAGAAGTGTGCTTCCTACACACACGGGCCATATCTAGTTCAATTCAGCTTAGGAAACTGCCAAGAACAGTATACCCTCTTCAGTCAAATACACTGCACATGCTGGGAACAGACACCAGTGCTATTTGCCCTGTGTATGACAATTGGAGTGCAATAGTGACTCTTCTTACCAGAAAACAACTCTTGCTTGTAGGACCAGAAACTGCATGTGACTCAACTCCATTTAGGACTGGGAAAGAAACGCTAGCTCGCCTTACAAGAAACACACTCTGCTTTTGAGAAAAGAACACTCTTCTACTCTACTGTGTTTCCTATGGGGTCCAAACAGTGAGCTTGCTCAGAACAAAAGTACTGTGCTTTCAACACACATGGCCATATCTAGTTCAATTCTGCTTAGGAACCTGACAAGAACAATAGCTCCTCTTCAGTCCAATACACTGTACTTGCTGGGAACCAAAGCCAGTGCTTTTTGCCCTGTGTATGACAATGGGAGCGCCATAGTGTCTCTTCTTACCAGAAAACAAATCGTGCTCGTAGGACCAGAAAGTGCATGTGATTCAACTCCATTTAGGACTGGGTAACAAACGCTAGCTCGCCTTACAAGAAACACACTCTGCTTTTGAGAAAAGAGCACTCTTCTACTCTACTGTGTTTCCTATGGTGTCCGAACAGTGAGCTTGCTCAGAACAAAAGAACTGTGCTTCCTACACACACGGGCCATATCTAGTTCAACTCTGCTTAGGAAACTGACAAGAACAGTAGCTCCTCTTCAGTCCAATACACTGTACTTGCTCGAAACAGACGCGAGTGCTTTTTGCACTGTGTATGGCAAAGGGAGCGCAATAGTGACTTTCCTTACAAGAAAAGAACTCTTGCTGGTAGGACCAAAAACTGCATGTGGTTCAACTCCATTTAGGACTGGGAAACCAACGCTAGCTCGCATTACAAGAAACACACTCTGCTTTTAAGAAAAGAGCACTCTTCTACTCTACTGTGTTTCCTGTAGGGCCAGAACAGAGAGCTTGCTCAGAACAAAAGAACTGTGCTTCCTATATACACGGCCATATCTAGTTCAATTCTGCTTGGGAAACTCACAAGAACAATAGATCCTTTTCAGTCCAAGACACTGTACATGGTGGGAAGAGACGCGAGTGCTATTTGTACTATGTATGGCAATGGGAGCGCAATAGTGACTTTCCTCACCAGAAAACAACTCTTGCTCGTAGGACCAGAACCTGCATGTGATTCAACTCCATTTAGGTCTGGGAAACAAACGCTAGCTCGCCTTACAAGAAACACACTATGCTTTAGAGAAAAGAGCACTCTTCTACTCTACTGTGTTTCCTATGTTGTCTGAACTGTGAGCTTGCTCAGAACAAAAGAACTGTGCTTCCTACACACTCGGACCATATGTAGTTCAACTCTGCTTAGGAAACTGACAAGAACAGTAGTTCCTATTAGGTCCAATACACTGTACTTGCTGGGAACAGACGCGAGTGCGATTTGCACTGTGTATGGTAATGGGAGCACAATAGTGACTTTCCTTACCTGAAAACAACTCTTGCTCGTAGCACAACAAACTGCATGTGATTCAACTCCTTTTAGGACTAGGAAACTAACGCTAGCTCGCCTTACAAGAAACACACTCTGCTTTTGAGAAAAGAGCACGCTTCTACTCTACTGCGTTTCCTATGGGGTCCAAACAGTGAGCTTGCTCAGAACAAAAGAACAGTGCTGCCTACACAAATGGACCATATCTAGTTCAACTCTGCTTAGGAAACTGACAAGAACAGTAGCTCCTATTCAGTCCATTACACTGTACTTGCTGGGAACAGACGTGAGTGCTATTTGCACTGTGTACGGCATTTGGAGCGCAATACTGACTCTTCTTACCAGAAAACAACTCTTGCTCATAGGACCAAAAACTGCATGTGACTCAACTCCATTTAGGACTGGGAATCAAACGCGAACTCGCCTTAAAAGAAACACACTCTGCTTTAGAGAAAAGAACACTCTTCTACTCTGCTGTGTTTCCTACAGGGCCTGACAGTGAGCTTGCTCAGAACATAATAACTGTGCTTCCAACACACACGGGCCATATCTAGTTCCACTCTGCTTAGGAAACTGAAAAGAACAGTAGCTCCTCTTCAGTCTGATACACTCTACTTGCTGAGAACAGACGCGAGTGCTATTTGCACTGTGTATGGCAATTGGAGCACAATAGTGACTCGTTTTACCAGAAACAACTCTTGCTCGTAGGACAAAAAACTGCATGTGACTCAACTCCATTTAGGACTTGGAAACAAACGGTAGCTCGCCTTACAAGAAACACATTCTGCTTTAGAGAAAAGAGCACTCATCTACTCTACTGTGTTTCCTATGGGTTCCGAACAATGAGCTTGCTCAGAACAAAAGAACTGTGCTTCCTACACACTCGGATCATATGTAGTTCAACTCTGCTTAGGAGACTGACAAGAACAGTAGCTCCTCTTCAGTCTAATACACTGTACTTGCTGGGAACAGACGGGAGTGCTCTTTGCACTGTGTATGGCAATGGGAGCGCAATAGTGACTTTCCTTACCAGAAAACAACTCTTGCTCGTAGGACCAGAAACTGCATGTGATTCAACTCCATTTAGGACTGGGAAACAAACGCTAGCTCGCCTTACAAGAAACACACTCTGCTTTTGAGAAAAGATCACTCTTCTACTCTACTGTGTTTCCTATGTGTTCGGAACAGTGAGCTTGCTCAGAACAAAAAAACTATGCTTCCTACAAACACGGCCATATCTAGTTCAACTCTGCTTAGGAACCTGACAAGAACAGTAGATCCTATTCAGTCCAATACACTGTACTTGCTGGGAACAGACTCCAGTGCTATTTGTCCTGTGTATGGCAATGGCAGCACAATAGTGACTCTTCTTACCAGAAAACAACTCTTGCTCGTAGGACCAGAAACTGCATGTGATTCAACTCTATTTAGGACTGGGAAACAAACTCCAGCTCGCTTTACAAGAAACACACTCTGCTTTTGAGAAAAGAGCACTCTTCTACTCTACTTTGTTTCCTATAGGGCCAGAACAGTGAGCTTGCTCAGAAAAAAAGAACTGTGCTTCCTACACACACGGGCCATATCTAGTTCAACTCTGCTTAGGAAACTGAGAAGAACAGTAGCTCCTCTTCAGCTCTATACACTGTACTTGCTGGGAACAGAGGGGAGGGCTATTTGCACAGTGTACGGCAATGGGAGCGCAATAGTGACTTTCCTTACCAGAAAACAACTCTTGCTCGTAGGACCAGAAACTGCAAGTGATTCAACTCCATTTAGGACTGGGAAACAAACGCTAGCTCCCCTTACAAGAAACACACTCTGCTTTTGAGAAAAGAGCACTCTTCTACTCTACTGTGTTTTCAATGGGGTCCGAACAGTGAGCTTGCTCAGAACAAAAAAACTGTGCTTTCTATACACACGGCCATATCTAGTTCAAGTCTGATTAGGAAACTGACAAGAACATTAGCACCTATTCAGTCCAATACTCTGAACTTTCTGGGAACAGACGCGAGTGCTATTTGCACTGTGTATGGCAATGGTTGCGCAATAGCGACTTTCCTTACCAGAAAGCAACTCTTGCTCGTAGGACCAGAAACTGCATGTGATTCAACTCCATTTAGGACTGGGAAACAAATGCTAGCTCGCCTTACATGAAACACACTCTGCTTTTGAGAAAAGAGCACTCTTCTACTCTACTGTGTTTCCTATGGGGTCCGAACAGTGAGCTTGCTCAGAACAAAAGAACTGTGCTTCCTACACACACGGACCATATGTAGTTCAACTCTGCTTAGGAAACTGACAAGAACAGTAGTTCCTATTCAGTCCAATACACTGTACTTGCTGGGAACAGACGCGAGTGCTATTTGTCCTGTGTATGGCAATGGGAGCGCAATAGTGACTCTTCTTACCAGAAAACAACTCTTGCTCATAGGAATAGAAACTGCATGAGATTCAACTCCATTTAGGACTGGGAAACAAACGCTAGCTCGCTTTACAAGAAACACACTCTGCTTTTGAGAAAAGAGCACGCTTCTACTCTACTGCGTCTCCTATGGGGTCCAAACAGTGAGCTTGCTCAGAACAAAAGAACTGTGCTGCCTACACAAATGGACCATATCTAGTTCAACTCTGCTTAGGAAACTGACAAGAACAGTAGCTCCTATTCAGTCCATTACACTGTACTTGCTGGGAACAGACGCGAGTGCTATTTGCACTGTGTATGGCATTTGGAGCGCAATACTGACTCTTCTTACCAGAAAACAACTCTTGCTCATAGGACCAAAAACTGCATGTGACTCAACTCCATTTAGGACTGGGAATCAAACGCGAACTCGCCTTAAAAGAAACACACTCTGCTTTAGAGAAAAGAACACTCTTCTACTCTGCTGTGTTTCCTACAGGGCCTGACAGTGAGCTTGCTCAGAACATAATAACTGTGCTTCCAACACACACGGGCCATATCTAGTTCCACTCTGCTTAGGAAACTGAAAAGAACAGTAGCTCCTCTTCAGTCTGATACACTCTACTTGCTGAGAACAGACGCGAGTGCTATTTGCACTGTGTATGGCAATTGGAGCACAATAGTGACTCGTTTTACCAGAAACAACTCTTGCTCGTAGGACAAAAAACTGCATGTGACTCAACTCCATTTAGGACTGGGAAACAAACGGTAGCTCGCCTTACAAGAAACACATTCTGCTTTAGAGAAAAGAGCACTCATCTACTCTACTGTGTTTCCTATGGGTTCCGAACAATGAGCTTGCTCAGAACAAAAGAACTGTGCTTCCTACACACTCAGATCATATGTAGTTCAACTCTGCTTAGGAGACTGACAAGAACAGTAGCTCCTCTTCAGTCTAATACACTGTACTTGCTGGGAACAGACGGGAGTGCTCTTTGCACTGTGTATGGCAATGGGAGCGCAATAGTGACTTTCCTTACCAGAAAACAAATCTTGCTCGTAGGACCAGAAACTGCATGTGATTCAACTCCATTTAGGACTGGGAAACAAACGCTAGCTCGCCTTACAAGAAACACACTCTGCTTTTGAGAAAAGAGCACTCTTCTATTCTACTGTGTTTCCTATAGGGCCAGAACAGTGAACTTGCTCAGAAAAAAAGAACTGTGCTTCCTACACACACTGGCCATATCTAGTTTAACTCTGCTTAGGAAACTGACAAGAACAGTAGCTCCTATTCAGTCCAATACTCTGTACATGCAGGGAACAGACGCCAGTGCTATATGCACTGTGAATGGCAATGGGAGCGCAATAGTGACTCTTATTACCAGAAAAAAACTCTTGCTCGTAGGACCAGAAACTGCACGGCATTCAATTCCATTTCTGACTGGGAAACAAACACTAGCTCGCCTTTCAATAAACACACTCTGCTTTTGAGAAAAGAGCACTCTTCTACTCTACTGTGTTTCCTATGGGGTCCAAACAGTGAGCTTGCTCAGAAAAAAAGAACTGTGCTTCCTACACACACGTGCCATATCTAGTTCAACTCTGCTTAGGAACCTGACAAGAACAGTAGCTCCTCTTCAGTCCAATACACTGTACTTGCTGGAAACAGACGCGAGTGCTATTTGCACTGTGTATGGCAAAGGGAGCACAATAGTGACTTTCCTTACTAGAAAACAACTCTTGCTGGTAGGACCAAAAACTGCATGTGATTCAACTCCATTTAGGACTGGGAAACAAACGCTAGCTCTCCTTACAAGAAACACAATCTGCTTTTGAGAAAAGAGCACTCTTGTACTCTACTGTGTTTCCTATAGGGCCAGAACAGAGAGCTTGCTCAGAACAAAAGAACTGTGCTTCCTACATACAGGGCCATATCTAGTTCAATTCTGCTTAGGAAACTGACAAGAACAATAGATCCTTTTCAGTCCAATACACTGTAAATGCTGGGAACAGACGCGAGTGCTATTTGCCCTGTGTATTACAATGGGAGCGCAGTAGTGACTCTTCTTACCAGAAAACAGCTCTTGCTCGTAGGACCAGAAACTGCATGTGATTCAACTCCATATAGGACTGGGAAAAAAACAATAGCTGGACTTACAAGAAACACACTCTGGTTTTGAGAAAAGAGCACTCTTCTACTCTACTGTGTTTCCTATAGGGCCAGAATAGAGAGTTTGCTCAGAAAAAAAGAACTGTGCTTCCTACACACACGTGCCATATCTAGTTCAACACTGCTTAGGAAACTGAAATGAACTGTAGCTCCTCTTCAGTCCAATACACTGTACTTGCTGGGAACAGACGCGAGTGCTATTTGCACTGTATATGCCAATGGGAGCGCAATAGTGACATTCCTTACCAGAAAAAAACTCTTGCTCATAGGACCAAAAACTGCATGTGATTCAACTCCATTTAGAACTGGGAAATAAATGCTAGCTCGCCTTACAAGAAACACACTCTGCTTTTGAGAAAAGAGCACTCTTCTACTCTACTGTGTTTCCTATAGGGCCAGAACAGTAAGCTTGCACAACACAAAAGAAGTGTGCTTCCTACACACACGGGCCATATCTAGTTCAATTCAGCTTAGGAAACTGCCAAGAACAGTATACCCTCTTCAGTCAAATACACTGCACATGCTGGGAACAGACACCAGTGCTATTTGCCCTGTGTATGACAATTGGAGTGCAATAGTGACTCTTCTTACCAGAAAACAACTCTTGCTTGTAGGACCAGAAACTGCATGTGACTCAACTCCATTTAGGACTGGGAAAGAAACGCTAGCTCGCCTTACAAGAAACACACTCTGCTTTTGAGAAAAGAACACTCTTCTACTCTACTGTGTTTCCTATGGGGTCCAAACAGTGAGCTTGCTCAGAACAAAAGTACTGTGCTTTCAACACACATGGCCATATCTAGTTCAATTCTGCTTAGGAACCTGACAAGAACAATAGCTCCTCTTCAGTCCAATACACTGTACTTGCTGGGAACCAAAGCCAGTGCTTTTTGCCCTGTGTATGACAATGGGAGCGCCATAGTGTCTCTTCTTACCAGAAAACAAATCGTGCTCGTAGGACCAGAAAGTGCATGTGATTCAACTCCATTTAGGACTGGGTAACAAACGCTAGCTCGCCTTACAAGAAACACACTCTGCTTTTGAGAAAAGAGCACTCTTCTACTCTACTGTGTTTCCTATGGTGTCCGAACAGTGAGCTTGCTCAGAACAAAAGAACTGTGCTTCCTACACACACGGGCCATATCTAGTTCAACTCTGCTTAGGAAACTGACAAGAACAGTAGCTCCTCTTCAGTCCAATACACTGTACTTGCTCGAAACAGACGCGAGTGCTTTTTGCACTGTGTATGGCAAAGGGAGCGCAATAGTGACTTTCCTTACAAGAAAAGAACTCTTGCTGGTAGGACCAAAAACTGCATGTGGTTCAACTCCATTTAGGACTGGGAAACCAACGCTAGCTCGCATTACAAGAAACACACTCTGCTTTTAAGAAAAGAGCACTCTTCTACTCTACTGTGTTTCCTGTAGGGCCAGAACAGAGAGCTTGCTCAGAACAAAAGAACTGTGCTTCCTATATACACGGCCATATCTAGTTCAATTCTGCTTGGGAAACTCACAAGAACAATAGATCCTTTTCAGTCCAAGACACTGTACATGGTGGGAACAGACGCGAGTGCTATTTGTACTATGTATGGCAATGGGAGCGCAATAGTGACTTTCCTCACCAGAAAACAACTCTTGCTCGTAGGACCAGAACCTGCATGTGATTCAACTCCATTTAGGTCTGGGAAACAAACGCTAGCTCGCCTTACAAGAAACACACTATGCTTTAGAGAAAAGAGCACTCTTCTACTCTACTGTGTTTCCTATGTTGTCTGAACTGTGAGCTTGCTCAGAACAAAAGAACTGTGCTTCCTACACACTCGGACCATATGTAGTTCAACTCTGCTTAGGAAACTGACAAGAACAGTAGTTCCTATTAGGTCCAATACACTGTACTTGCTGGGAACAGACGCGAGTGCTATTTGTACTATGTATGGCAATGGGAGCGCAATAGTGACTTTCCTCACCAGAAAACAACTCTTGCTCGTAGGACCAAAAACTGCATGTGACTCAACTCCATTAAGGACTGGGAAACAAACGTTAGCTAGCCTTACTAGAAACACACTCTGCTTTTGACAAAAGAGCACTCTTCTACTCTACTGTGTTTCCTATAGGGCCAGAACAGTGAGCTTGCTCAGAACCAAAGACCTGTGCTTCCTACACACACGGGCCATATCTGGTTCAACTCTTCTTAGGAAACTGATAAGAACAGTAGCTCCTCTTCAGTCCAATACACTGTACTTGCTGGGAACAGACGCAAGTGCTATTAGCACTGTGTATGGCAAAGGGAGCACAATAGTGACTTTCCTTACCAGAAAACAACTCTTGCTCGTAGGACCAGGAACTGCATGTGATTCAAATCCATTTTGGACTGGGAAACAAATGCTAGCTCGCCTTACAATAAACACACATCTGCTTTTGAGAAAAGAGCACTCTTCTACTCTATATTGTTTCCTATGGAGTCCGAACAGTGAGCTTGCCCAGAACAAAAGAACTGTGCTTCCTACACACACGGCCATATCTAGTTCAATTCTGCTTAGGAACCTGACAAGAACAGTAGATTCTCTTCAGTCCAATACACTGTACATGCTGGGAACCGACGCCAGTGCTATTTGCCCTGTGTATGACAATGGGAGCGCAATATTGACTCTTCTTACCAGAAAACCATGCTTGCTCGTAGGACCACAAACTGCATGTGATTCAACTCCATTTAGGACTACAAAACAAACGCTAGCTCGCCTTACAAGAAACACACTCTGTTTTTTAGAAACGAGCACTCTTCTACTCTACTGCGTTTCCTATGGGGTCCAAACAGTGAGCTTGCTCAAAACAAAACATCTGTGCTTCCTACACACATGGACCATATCTAGTTCAACTCTGCTTAGGAAACTGACAAGAACAGTAGCTCCTCTTCAGTCCAATACACTGTGCTTGCTGGGAACAGACGCAAGTGCTATTTGCACTGTGTATGGCATTTGGGGCGCAATAGTGACTCTTCTTACGAGAAAACAACTCTTGCTCGTAGGACCAAAAACTGCATGTGACTCAATTCCATTTAGCACTGGGAATCAAACGCGAGCTCGCCTTACAAGAAATACACTCTGCTTTAGAGAAAAGAGCACTCTTCTCCTCTACTCTGTTTCCTACAGGGCCAGAACAGTGAGCTTGTTCAGAACATTATAACTGTGCTTACTACACACACGAGCCATATCTAGTTCAACTCTGCTTAGGAAACTGACAAGAACAGTAGCTCCTCTTCAGTCTGATACACTGTACTTGCTGGGAACAGATGCGAGTGCTAGTTGCACTGTGTATGGCAATGGGAGCACAATAGTGACTTTCCTTACCAGAAAACAACTCTTGCTCGTAGGACCAGAAACTGCATGTGATTCAACTCCATTTAAAACTGGGAAACAAATGCTAGCTTGCCGTACAAGAAACACACTCTGCTTTTGAGAAAAGAGCACTCTTCTACTCTATTGTGTTTCCTATGGGGTCCGAACAGTGAGCTTGCTCTGAACAAAAGAACTGTGCTTCCTACACACGCGGCCATACCTAGTTCAATTCTGCTTAGGAAACTGACAAAAACAGTAGCTCCTCTTCAGTCTGATACACTGTACTTGCTGGGAACAGACGCGAGTGCTATTTGCACTGTGTATGGCAATGGGAGCGCAATAGTGACTTTCCTTACTAGAAAACAATTCATGCTCGTAGGATCAGAAATTGCATGTAATTCAACTCCATTTAGGACTGGGCAACAAATGCTAGCTCGCCTCACATGAAACACACCCTGCTTTTGAGAAAAGAGAACTCTTCTACTCTACTGTGTTTCCTATGGGGACCGAACAGTGAGCTTGCTCAGAACAAAAGAACTGTGCTTCCTACACACACGGCCATATCTAGTTCAACACTGCTTAGGAAACTGACAAGAACAGTAGATCCTCTTCAGTCCAATACACTGTACTTGCTGGGAACAGACGCGAGTGCTATTTGCACTGTGTAGGGCAAATGGAGCACAATAGTGAATCATCTTACCAGAAAACAACTCTTGCTCATAGGACCAAAAACTGCATGTGATTCAACTCCATTTAGAACTGGGAAATAAATGCTAGCTCGCCCTACAAGAAACACACTCTGCTTTTGAGAAAAGAGCTCTCTTCTACTCTACTGTGTTTCCTATAGGGCCTGAACAGTAAGCTTGCACAGAACAAAAGAAGTGTGCTTCCTACACACACGGCGATATCTAGTACAATTCAGCTTAGGAAACTGACAAGAACAGTATACCCTCTTCAGTCAAATACACTGCACATGCTGGGAACAGACACCAGTGCTATTTGCCCTGTGTATGACAATGGGAGCACAATATTGACTCTTCTTACCAGAAAACAACTCTTGCTCGTAGGATCAGAAACTGCATGTGACTCAACTCCATTTAGGACTGGGAAAGAAACGCAAGCTTGCCTTACATGAAACACACTCTGCCTTTGAGAAAAGAGCACTCTTCTACTCTACTGTGTTTCCTATAGAGCCAGAAGAGTGAACTTGCTCAGAAAAAAAGAACTGTGCTTCCTACACACAGGGGCCATTCTAGTTCAACTCTGCTTAGGAAACTGACAAGAACAGTAGCTCCTATTCAGTCCAATACTCTGTACATGCTGGGAACAGACGCCAGTGCTATATGCACTGTGTATGGCAATGGGAGCGCAATAGTGACTCTTATTACCAGAAAAAAAATCTTGCTCGTAGGACCAGAAACTGCACGGGATTCAATTCCATTTCTGACTGGGAAACAAACACTAGGTTGCCTTTCAAGAAACACACTTTGCTTTTGAGAATAGAGCACTCTTCTAATCTACAGTGTTTCCTATGGTGTCCGAACAGTGAGCTTGCTCTGAACAAAAGAACTGTGCTTCCTACACAAACGGGCCATATCTAGTTCAACTCTGCTTAGGAAACTGACAAGAACAGTAGCTCCTCTTCAGTCCAATACACTGTACTTGCTAGGACCAGACGCGAGTGCTATTTGCACTATGTATGGCAATGGGAGGGCAATAATGCCTTTCCTTACCAGAAAACAACTCTTGCTCGTAGGACCAGAAACTGCATGTGATTCAACTCCATTTAGGACTGGGAAACAAACGCTAGCTCGCCTTACAAGAAACACACTCTGCTTTTGAGAAAAGAGCACTCTTCTACTCTACTGTGTTTCCTATGTTGTCTGAACTGTGAGCTTGCTCAGAACAAAAGAACTGTGTTTCCTACACACAAGGGCCATATCTAGTTCAACTCTGCTTAGGAAACTGACAAGAACAGTAGCTCCTCTTCAGTCCAATACACTGTACTTGCTGGAAACAGACACGAGTGCTATTTGCACTGTGTATGGCAAAGGGATCGCAATAGTGACTTTCCTTACCAGAAAACAACTCTTGCTCGTAGGACCAGAAACTGCATGTGATTCATCTCCATTTAGGACTGGGAAACAAACGCTAGCTCGCCTTACAAGAAACATACTCTGCTTTTGAGAAAAGAGCACTGTTCTACTCTACTGTGTTTCCTATGGGGTCCGAACAGTGAGCTTGCTCAGAACAAAAGAACTGTGCTTCCTACACACACGGGCTGTATCTAGTTCAACTCTGCTTAGGAAACTGACAAGAACAGTAGCTCCGCTTCAGACTAATACACTGTACTTGCTGGAAACAGACGCGTGTGCTATTTGCACTGTGTATGGCAAAGGAAGCGCAATAGTGACTTTCCTTACCAGAAAACAACTCTTGCTGATAGGACCAAAAACTGTGTGTGATTCAACTCCATTTAGGACTGGGAAACAAACGCTAGCTCGCCTTTCAAGAAACAAACTCTGCTTTTGAGAAAAGAGCACTTTCTACTCTACTGTGTTTCCTATGGGGTCCAAACAGTGAGCTTGCTCAGAACAAAAGAACTGTGCTTCCTACACACATGAACCATATGTAGTTCAACTCTGCTTAGGAAACTGAGAAGAACAGTAGCTCCTTTTCAGTCCAATACACTGTAATTACTGGGAACAGACGGGAGGGCTATTTGCACTGTGTATGGCTTGGGAGCACAATAGTGACTTTCCTTACCAGAAAACAACTCTTGCTCGTAGGACCACAAACTGCATTGGATTCAACTCCATTTAGGACTGGGAAACAAACGCTAGCTCGCCATACAAGAAACACACTCTGCTTTAGAGAAAAGAGCAGTATTCTACTCTACTATGTTTCCTATGGGGTCCGAACAGTGAGCATGCTCAGAACAAAAAAACTGTGCTTCCTACACACAGGGCCATATCTAGTTCAAGTCTGCTTAGGAACCTGACGAGAACAGTAGATCCTCATCTATCCAATACACTGTACTTGCTGCGAACAGACAGGAGAGCTATTTGCACTGTGTATGGCAATGGGAGCGCAATAGTGACTTTCCTTACCAGAAAACAACTCTTGCTCATAGGACCAGAAACTGCATGTGATTCAACTCCATTTAGGTCTGGGAAACAAACGCTAGCTCGACTTACAGGAAACACACTCTGCTTTTGATAAAGGAGCACTCTTTTACTCTACTGTGTTTCCTATGGGGTCCAAAGAGTGAGCTTGCTCAGAACAAAAGAACTGTGCTTCCTACACACATGGACCATATCTATTTCAACTCTGCTTAGGAAACTGACAAGAACAGTAGCTCCTATTCAGTCCAATACACTGTACTTGCTGGGAACAGACGCGAGTGCTATTTGCACTGTGTATGGCATTTGGAGCGCAATAGTGACTCTTCTTACCATAAAACAACTCTTGCTCGTAGGACCAAAAACTGCATGTGATTCAACTCCATTTAGGACTGGGAAACAAACGCGAGCCTGCCTAACAAAAAAAAAACACTCTGCTTTAGGTAAAAGAGCACTCTTCTACTCTACTGTGTTTCCTATAGGGCCAGAACAGTGAGCTTGCTCAGAACATAAGAACTGTGCTTCCTACACACACGGGACATATCTAGTTCAACTCTGCTTAGGAAACTGACAAGAACAGTAGCTCCTCTTCAGTCCGATACACTGTACTTGCTGAGAACAGACGCGAGTGCTATTTGCACTGTGTATGGCAATTGGAGCACAATAGTGACACGTCTTACCAGAAAACAACTCTTGCTCGTAGGACAAAAAACTGCATGTGACTCAACTCCATTTAGGATTGGGAAACAAACTCTATCTCGACTTACAAGAAACACACTCTGCTTTTTAGAAAAGAGCACTCTTCTACTCTTCTGTGTTTCCTATAGGGCCAGAACAGTGAGCTTGCTCAGAACAAAAGAACTGTGCTTCCTACACACAGGGGCCATATCTAGTTCAACTCTGCTTAGGAAACTGAGAAGAGCAGTCTCTCCTCTTCAGTCCAATACACTGTACTTGCTGGGAAGACAAGGGAGTGCTATTTGCACTGTGTATGGCAATGGGAGCGCAATAGTGACTTTCCTTACCAGAAAACAACTCTTGCTCGTAGGACCAGAACCTGCATGTGATTCAACTCCATTTAGGACTGGGAAACAAACGCTAGCTCGCCTTACAAGAAACACACTTTGCTTTAGAGAAAAGAGCACTCTTCTACTCTACTGTGTTTCCTATGTTGTCTGAACTGTGAGCTTGCTCAGAACAAAAGAACTGTGCTTCCTATACACACGGCCATATCTAGTTCAAGTCTGATTAGGAAACTGACAAGAACATTAGCACCTATTCAGTCCAATACTCTGTACTTTCTGGGAACAGACGCGAGTGCTATTTGCACTATGTATGGCAATGGTTGCGCAACAGCGACTTTCCTTACCAGAAAGCAACTCTTGCTCGTAGGACCAGAAACTGCATGTGATTCAACTCCATTTAGGACTTGGAAACAAATGCTAGCTCGCCTTACATGAAACACACTCTGCTTTTGAGAAAAGAGCACTCTTCTACTCTACTGTGTTTCCTATGGGGTCCGAACAGTGAGCTTGCTCAGAACAAAAGAACTTACTTCCTACACACACGGACCATATGTAGTTCAACTCTGCTTAGGAAACTGACAAGAACAGTAGTTCCTATTCAGTCCAATACACTGTACTTGCTGGGAACAGACGCGAGTGCTATTTGTCCTGTGTATGGCAATGGGAGCGCAATAGTGACTCTTCTTACCAGAAAACAACTCTTGCTCATAGGAATAGAAACTGCATGAGATTCAACTCCATTTAGGACTGGGAAACAAACGCTAGCTCGCCTTACAAGAAACACACTCTGCTTTTGAGAAAAGAGCACGCTTCTACTCTACTGCGTCTCCTATGGGGTCCAAACAGTGAGCTTGCTCAGAACAAAAGAACTGTGCTGCCTACACAAATGGACCATATCTAGTTCAACTCTGCTTAGGAAACTGAGAAGAACAGTAGCTCCTCTTCAGCTCTATACACTGTACTTGCTGGGAACAGAGGGGAGGGCTATTTGTACAGTGTACGGCAATGGGAGCGCAATAGTGACTTTCCTTACCAGAAAACAACTCTTGCTCGTAGGACCAGAAACTGCATGTGATTCAACTCCATTTAGGACTGGGAAACAAACGCTAGCTCGCCTTACAAGAAACACACTTTGCTTTAGAGAAAAGAGCACTCTTCTACTCTACTGTGTTTCCTATGTTGTCTGAACTGTGAGCTTGCTCAGAACAAAAGAACTGTGCTTCCTACACACTCGGACCATATGTAGTTCAACTCTGCTTAGGAAACTGACAAGAACAGTAGTTCCTATTAGGTCCAATACACTGTACTTGCTGGGAACAGACGCGAGTGCGATTTGCACTGTGTATGGTAATGGGAGCACAATAGTGACTTTCCTTACAAGAAAACAACTCTTGCTCGTAGCACAACAAACTGCATGTGATTCAACTCCTTTTAGGACTAGGAAACTAACGCTAGCTCGCCTTACAAGAAACACACTCTGCTTTTGAGAAAAGAGCACGCTTCTACTCTACTGCGTTTCCTATGGGGTCCAAACAGTGAGCTTGCTCAGAACAAAAGAACTGTGCTGCCTACACAAATGGACCATATCTAGTTCAACTCTGCTTAGGAAACTGACAAGAACAGTAGCTCCTATTCAGTCCATTACACTGTACTTGCTGGGAACAGACGCGAGTGCTATTTGCACTGTGTACGGCATTTGGAGCGCAATACTGACTCTTCTTACCAGAAAACAACTCTTGCTCATAGGACCAAAAACTGCATGTGACTCAACTCCATTTAGGACTGGGAATCAAACGCGAACTCGCCTTAAAAGAAACACACTCTGCTTTAGAGAAAAGAACACTCTTCTACTCTGCTGTGTTTCCTACAGGGCCTGACAGTGAGCTTGCTCAGAACATAATAACTGTGCTTCCAACACACACGGGCCATATCTAGTTCCACTCTGCTTAGGAAACTGAAAAGAACAGTAGCTCCTCTTCAGTCTGATACACTCTACTTGCTGAGAACAGACGCGAGTGCTATTTGCACTGTGTATGGCAATTGGAGCACAATAGTGACTCGTTTTACCAGAAACAACTCTTGCTCGTAGGACAAAAAACTGCATGTGACTCAACTCCATTTAGGACTTGGAAACAAACGGTAGCTCGCCTTACAAGAAACACATTCTGCTTTAGAGAAAAGAGCACTCATCTACTCTACTGTGTTTCCTATGGGTTCCGAACAATGAGCTTGCTCAGAACAAAAGAACTGTGCTTCCTACACACTCGGATCATATGTAGTTCAACTCTGCTTAGGAGACTGACAAGAACAGTAGCTCCTCTTCAGTCTAATACACTGTACTTGCTGGGAACAGACGGGAGTGCTCTTTGCACTGTGTATGGCAATGGGAGCGCAATAGTGACTTTCCTTACCAGAAAACAACTCTTGCTCGTAGGACCAGAAACTGCATGTGATTCAACTCCATTTAGGACTGGGAAACAAACGCTAGCTCGCCTTACAAGAAACACACTCTGCTTTTGAGAAAAGAGCACTCTTCTACTCTACTGTGTTTCCTATGTGTTCGGAACAGTGAGCTTGCTCAGAACAAAAAAACTATGCTTCCTACAAACACGGCCATATCTAGTTCAACTCTGCTTAGGAACCTGACAAGAACAGTAGATCCTATTCAGTCCAATACACTGTACTTGCTGGGAACAGACTCCACTGCTATTTGTCCTGTGTATGGCAATGGCAGCACAATAGTGACTCTTCTTACCAGAAAACAACTCTTGCTCGTGGAGCAGAAACTGCATGTGATTCAACTCTATTTAAGACTGGGAAACAAACTCCAGCTCGCTTTACAAGAAACACACTCTGCTTTTGAGAAAAGAGCACTCTTCTACTCTACTTTGTTTCCTATAGGGCCAGAAGAGTGAGCTTGCTCAGAAAAAAAGAACTGTGCTTCCTACACACACGGGCCATATCTACTTCAACTCTGCTTAGGAAACTGAGAAGAACAGTAGCTCCTCTTCAGCTCTATACACTGTACTTGCTGGGAACAGAGGGGAGGGCTATTTGCACAGTGTACGGCAATGGGAGCGCAATAGTGACTTTCCTTACCAGAAAACAACTCTTGCTCGTAGGACCAGAAACTGCAAGTGATTCAACTCCATTTAGGACTGGGAAACAAACGCTAGCTCGCCTTACAAGAAACACACTCTGCTTTTGAGAAAAGAGCACTCTTCTACTCTACTGTGTTTTCAATGGGGGCCGAACAGTGAGCTTGCTCAGAACAAAAAAACTGTGCTTCCTATACACACGGCCATATCTAGTTCAAGTCTGATTAGGAAACTGACAAGAACATTAGCACCTATTCAGTCCAATACTCTGTACTTTCTGGGAACGGAAGCGAGTGCTATTTGCACTGTGTATGGCAATGGTTGCGCAATAGCGACTTTCCTTACCAGAAAGCAACGCTTGCTCGGAGGACCAGAAACTGCATGTGATTCAACTCCATTTAGGACTGGGAAACAAATGCTAGCTCGCCTTACATGAAACACACTCTGCTTTTGAGAAAAGAGCACTCTTCTACTCTACTGTGTTTCCTATGGGGTCCGAACAGTGAGCTTGCTCAGAACAAAAGAACTGTGCTTCCTACACACACGGACCATATGTAGTTCAACTCTGCTTAGGAAACTGACAAGAACAGTAGTTCCTATTCAGTCCAATACACTGTACTTGCTGGGAACAGACGCGAGTGCTATTTGTCCTGTGTATGGCAATGGGAGCGCAATAGTGACTCTTCTTACCAGAAAACAACTCTTGCTCATAGGAATAGAAACTGCATGAGATTCAACTCCATTTAGGACTGGGAAACAAACGCTAGCTCGCTTTACAAGAAACACACTCTGCTTTTGAGAAAAGAGCACGCTTCTACTCTACTGCGTCTCCTATGGGGTCCAAACAGTGAGCTTGCTCAGAACAAAAGAACTGTGCTGCCTACACAAATGGACCATATCTAGTTCAACTCTGCTTAGGAAACTGACAAGAACAGTAGCTCCTATTCAGTCCATTACACTGTACTTGCTGGGAACAGACGCGAGTGCTATTTGCACTGTGTATGGCATTTGGAGCGCAATACTGACTCTTCTTACCAGAAAACAACTCTTGCTCATAGGACCAAAAACTGCATGTGACTCAACTCCATTTAGGACTGGGAATCAAACGCGAACTCGCCTTAAAAGAAACACACTCTGCTTTAGAGAAAAGAACACTCTTCTACTCTGCTGTGTTTCCTACAGGGCCTGACAGTGAGCTTGCTCAGAACATAATAACTGTGCTTCCAACACACACGGGCCATATCTAGTTCCACTCTGCTTAGGAAACTGAAAAGAACAGTAGCTCCTCTTCAGTCTGATACACTCTACTTGCTGAGAACAGACGCGAGTGCTATTTGCACTGTGTATGGCAATTGGAGCACAATAGTGACTCGTTTTACCAGAAACAACTCTTGCTCGTAGGACAAAAAACTGCATGTGACTCAACTCCATTTAGGACTGGGAAACAAACGGTAGCTCGCCTTACAAGAAACACATTCTGCTTTAGAGAAAAGAGCACTCATCTACTCTACTGTGTTTCCTATGGGTTCCGAACAATGAGCTTGCTCAGAACAAAAGAACTGTGCTTCCTACACACTCGGATCATATGTAGTTCAACTCTGCTTAGGAGACTGACAAGAACAGTAGCTCCTCTTCAGTCTAATACACTGTACTTGCTGGGAACAGACGGGAGTGCTCTTTGCACTGTGTATGGCAATGGGAGCGCAATAGTGACTTTCCTTACCAGAAAACAAATCTTGCTCGTAGGACCAGAAACTGCATGTGATTCAACTCCATTTAGGACTGGGAAACAAACGCTAGCTCGCCTTACAAGAAACACACTCTGCTTTTGAGAAAAGAGCACTCTTCTATTCTACTGTGTTTCCTATAGGGCCAGAACAGTGAACTTGCTCAGAACAAAAGAACTGTGCTTCCTACACACACTGGCCATATCTAGTTTAACTCTGCTTAGGAAACTGACAAGAACAGTAGCTCCTATTCAGTCCAATACTCTGTACATGCAGGGAACAGACGCCAGTGCTATATGCACTGTGAATGGCAATGGGAGCGCAATAGTGACTCTTATTACCAGAAAAAAACTCTTGCTCGTAGGACCAGAAACTGCACGGCATTCAATTCCATTTCTGACTGGGAAACAAACACTAGCTCGCCTTTCAATAAACACACTCTGCTTTTGAGAAAAGAGCACTCTTCTACTCTACTGTGTTTCCTATGGGGTCCAAACAGTGAGCTTGCTCAGAAAAAAAGAACTGTGCTTCCTACACACACGTGCCATATCTAGTTCAACTCTGCTTAGGAACCTGACAAGAACAGTAGCTCCTCTTCAGTCCAATACACTGTACTTGCTGGAAACAGACGCGAGTGCTATTTGCACTGTGTATGGCAAAGGGAGCACAATAGTGACTTTCCTTACTAGAAAACAACTCTTGCTGGTAGGACCAAAAACTGCATGTGATTCAACTCCATTTAGGACTGGGAAACAAACGCTAGCTCTCCTTACAAGAAACACAATCTGCTTTTGAGAAAAGAGCACTCTTGTACTCTACTGTGTTTCCTATAGGGCCAGAACAGAGAGCTTGCTCAGAACAAAAGAACTGTGCTTCCTACATACAGGGCCATATCTAGTTCAATTCTGCTTAGGAAACTGACAAGAACAATAGATCCTTTTCAGTCCAATACACTGTAAATGCTGGGAACAGACGCGAGTGCTATTTGCCCTGTGTATTACAATGGGAGCGCAGTAGTGACTCTTCTTACCAGAAAACAGCTCTTGCTCGTAGGACCAGAAACTGCATGTGATTCAACTCCATATAGGACTGGGAAAAAAACAATAGCTGGACTTACAAGAAACACACTCTGGTTTTGAGAAAAGAGCACTCTTCTACTCTACTGTGTTTCCTATAGGGCCAGAATAGAGAGTTTGCTCAGAAAAAAAGAACTGTGCTTCCTACACACACGTGCCATATCTAGTTCAACACTGCTTAGGAAACTGAAATGAACTGTAGCTCCTCTTCAGTCCAATACACTGTACTTGCTGGGAACAGACGCGAGTGCTATTTGCACTGTATATGCCAATGGGAGCGCAATAGTGACATTCCTTACCAGAAAAAAACTCTTGCTCATAGGACCAAAAACTGCATGTGATTCAACTCCATTTAGAACTGGGAAATAAATGCTAGCTCGCCTTACAAGAAACACACTCTGCTTTTGAGAAAAGAGCACTCTTCTACTCTACTGTGTTTCCTATAGGGCCAGAACAGTAAGCTTGCACAACACAAAAGAAGTGTGCTTCCTACACACACGGGCCATATCTAGTTCAATTCAGCTTAGGAAACTGCCAAGAACAGTATACCCTCTTCAGTCAAATACACTGCACATGCTGGGAACAGACACCAGTGCTATTTGCCCTGTGTATGACAATTGGAGTGCAATAGTGACTCTTCTTACCAGAAAACAACTCTTGCTTGTAGGACCAGAAACTGCATGTGACTCAACTCCATTTAGGACTGGGAAAGAAACGCTAGCTCGCCTTACAAGAAACACACTCTGCTTTTGAGAAAAGAACACTCTTCTACTCTACTGTGTTTCCTATGGGGTCCAAACAGTGAGCTTGCTCAGAACAAAAGTACTGTGCTTTCAACACACATGGCCATATCTAGTTCAATTCTGCTTAGGAACCTGACAAGAACAATAGCTCCTCTTCAGTCCAATACACTGTACTTGCTGGGAACCAAAGCCAGTGCTTTTTGCCCTGTGTATGACAATGGGAGCGCCATAGTGTCTCTTCTTACCAGAAAACAAATCGTGCTCGTAGGACCAGAAAGTGCATGTGATTCAACTCCATTTAGGACTGGGTAACAAACGCTAGCTCGCCTTACAAGAAACACACTCTGCTTTTGAGAAAAGAGCACTCTTCTACTCTACTGTGTTTCCTATGGTGTCCGAACAGTGAGCTTGCTCAGAACAAAAGAACTGTGCTTCCTACACACACGGGCCATATCTAGTTCAACTCTGCTTAGGAAACTGACAAGAACAGTAGCTCCTCTTCAGTCCAATACACTGTACTTGCTCGAAACAGACGCGAGTGCTTTTTGCACTGTGTATGGCAAAGGGAGCGCAATAGTGACTTTCCTTACAAGAAAAGAACTCTTGCTGGTAGGACCAAAAACTGCATGTGGTTCAACTCCATTTAGGACTGGGAAACCAACGCTAGCTCGCATTACAAGAAACACACTCTGCTTTTAAGAAAAGAGCACTCTTCTACTCTACTGTGTTTCCTGTAGGGCCAGAACAGAGAGCTTGCTCAGAACAAAAGAACTGTGCTTCCTATATACACGGCCATATCTAGTTCAATTCTGCTTGGGAAACTCACAAGAACAATAGATCCTTTTCAGTCCAAGACACTGTACATGGTGGGAACAGACGCGAGTGCTATTTGTACTATGTATGGCAATGGGAGCGCAATAGTGACTTTCCTCACCAGAAAACAACTCTTGCTCGTAGGACCAGAACCTGCATGTGATTCAACTCCATTTAGGTCTGGGAAACAAACGCTAGCTCGCCTTACAAGAAACACACTATGCTTTAGAGAAAAGAGCACTCTTCTACTCTACTGTGTTTCCTATGTTGTCTGAACTGTGAGCTTGCTCAGAACAAAAGAACTGTGCTTCCTACACACTCGGACCATATGTAGTTCAACTCTGCTTAGGAAACTGACAAGAACAGTAGTTCCTATTAGGTCCAATACACTGTACTTGCTGGGAACAGACGCGAGTGCTATTTGTACTATGTATGGCAATGGGAGCGCAATAGTGACTTTCCTCACCAGAAAACAACTCTTGCTCGTAGGACCAAAAACTGCATGTGACTCAACTCCATTAAGGACTGGGAAACAAACGTTAGCTAGCCTTACTAGAAACACACTCTGCTTTTGACAAAAGAGCACTCTTCTACTCTACTGTGTTTCCTATAGGGCCAGAACAGTGAGCTTGCTCAGAACCAAAGACCTGTGCTTCCTACACACACGGGCCATATCTGGTTCAACTCTTCTTAGGAAACTGATAAGAACAGTAGCTCCTCTTCAGTCCAATACACTGTACTTGCTGGGAACAGACGCAAGTGCTATTAGCACTGTGTATGGCAAAGGGAGCACAATAGTGACTTTCCTTACCAGAAAACAACTCTTGCTCGTAGGACCAGGAACTGCATGTGATTCAAATCCATTTTGGACTGGGAAACAAATGCTAGCTCGCCTTACAATAAACACACATCTGCTTTTGAGAAAAGAGCACTCTTCTACTCTATATTGTTTCCTATGGAGTCCGAACAGTGAGCTTGCCCAGAACAAAAGAACTGTGCTTCCTACACACACGGCCATATCTAGTTCAATTCTGCTTAGGAACCTGACAAGAACAGTAGATTCTCTTCAGTCCAATACACTGTACATGCTGGGAACCGACGCCAGTGCTATTTGCCCTGTGTATGACAATGGGAGCGCAATATTGACTCTTCTTACCAGAAAACCATGCTTGCTCGTAGGACCACAAACTGCATGTGATTCAACTCCATTTAGGACTACAAAACAAACGCTAGCTCGCCTTACAAGAAACACACTCTGTTTTTTAGAAACGAGCACTCTTCTACTCTACTGCGTTTCCTATGGGGTCCAAACAGTGAGCTTGCTCAAAACAAAACATCTGTGCTTCCTACACACATGGACCATATCTAGTTCAACTCTGCTTAGGAAACTGACAAGAACAGTAGCTCCTCTTCAGTCCAATACACTTGTGCTTGCTGGGAACAGACGCAAGTGCTATTTGCACTGTGTATGGCATTTGGGGCGCAATAGTGACTCTTCTTACGAGAAAACAACTCTTGCTCGTAGGACCAAAAAACTGCATGTGACTCAATTCCATTTAGCACTGGGAATCAAACGCGAGCTCGCCTTACAAGAAATACACTCTGCTTTAGAGAAAAGAGCACTCTTCTCCTCTACTCTGTTTCCTACAGGGCCAGAACAGTGAGCTTGTTCAGAACATTATAACTGTGCTTACTACACACACGAGCCATATCTAGTTCAACTCTGCTTAGGAAACTGACAAGAACAGTAGCTCCTCTTCAGTCTGATACACTGTACTTGCTGGGAACAGATGCGAGTGCTAGTTGCACTGTGTATGGCAATGGGAGCACAATAGTGACTTTCCTTACCAGAAAACAACTCTTGCTCGTAGGACCAGAAACTGCATGTGATTCAACTCCATTTAAAACTGGGAAACAAATGCTAGCTTGCCGTACAAGAAACACACTCTGCTTTTGAGAAAAGAGCACTCTTCTACTCTATTGTGTTTCCTATGGGGTCCGAACAGTGAGCTTGCTCTGAACAAAAGAACTGTGCTTCCTACACACGCGGCCATACCTAGTTCAATTCTGCTTAGGAAACTGACAAAAACAGTAGCTCCTCTTCAGTCTGATACACTGTACTTGCTGGGAACAGACGCGAGTGCTATTTGCACTGTGTATGGCAATGGGAGCGCAATAGTGACTTTCCTTACTAGAAAACAATTCATGCTCGTAGGATCAGAAATTGCATGTAATTCAACTCCATTTAGGACTGGGCAACAAATGCTAGCTCGCCTCACATGAAAACACACCCTGCTTTTGAGAAAAGAGAACTCTTCTACTCTACTGTGTTTCCTATGGGGGACCGAACAGTGAGCTTGCTCAGAACAAAAGAACTGTGCTTCCTACACACACGGCCATATCTAGTTCAACACTGCTTAGGAAACTGACAAGAACAGTAGATCCTCTTCAGTCCAATACACTGTACTTGCTGGGAACAGACGCGAGTGCTATTTGCACTGTGTAGGGCAAATGGAGCACAATTGAATCATCTTACCAGAAAACAACTCTTGCTCATAGGACCAAAAACTGCATGTGATTCAACTCCATTTAGAACTGGGAAATAAATGCTAGCTCGCCCTACAAGAAACACACTCTGCTTTTGAGAAAAGAGCTCTCTTCTACTCTACTGTGTTTCCTATAGGGCCTGAACAGTAAGCTTGCACAGAACAAAAGAAGTGTGCTTCCTACACACACGGCGATATCTAGTACAATTCAGCTTAGGAAACTGACAAGAACAGTATACCCTCTTCAGTCAAATACACTGCACATGCTGGGAACAGACACCAGTGCTATTTGCCCTGTGTATGACAATGGGAGCACAATATTGACTCTTCTTACCAGAAAACAACTCTTGCTCGTAGGATCAGAAACTGCATGTGACTCAACTCCATTTAGGACTGGGAAAGAAACGCAAGCTTGCCTTACATGAAACACACTCTGCCTTTGAGAAAAGAGCACTCTTCTACTCTACTGTGTTTCCTATAGAGCCAGAAGAGTGAACTTGCTCAGAAAAAAAGAACTGTGCTTCCTACACACAGGGGCCATTCTAGTTCAACTCTGCTTAGGAAACTGACAAGAACAGTAGCTCCTATTCAGTCCAATACTCTGTACATGCTGGGAACAGACGCCAGTGCTATATGCACTGTGTATGGCAATGGGAGCGCAATAGTGACTCTTATTACCAGAAAAAAAATCTTGCTCGTAGGACCAGAAACTGCACGGGATTCAATTCCATTTCTGACTGGGAAACAAACACTAGGTTGCCTTTCAAGAAACACACTTTGCTTTTGAGAATAGAGCACTCTTCTAATCTACAGTGTTTCCTATGGTGTCCGAACAGTGAGCTTGCTCTGAACAAAAGAACTGTGCTTCCTACACAAACGGGCCATATCTAGTTCAACTCTGCTTAGGAAACTGACAAGAACAGTAGCTCCTCTTCAGTCCAATACACTGTACTTGCTAGGACCAGACGCGAGTGCTATTTGCACTATGTATGGCAATGGGAGGGCAATAATGCCTTTCCTTACCAGAAAACAACTCTTGCTCGTAGGACCAGAAACTGCATGTGATTCAACTCCATTTAGGACTGGGAAACAAACGCTAGCTCGCCTTACAAGAAACACACTCTGCTTTTGAGAAAAGAGCACTCTTCTACTCTACTGTGTTTCCTATGTTGTCTGAACTGTGAGCTTGCTCAGAACAAAAGAACTGTGTTTCCTACACACAAGGGCCATATCTAGTTCAACTCTGCTTAGGAAACTGACAAGAACAGTAGCTCCTCTTCAGTCCAATACACTGTACTTGCTGGAAACAGACACGAGTGCTATTTGCACTGTGTATGGCAAAGGGATCGCAATAGTGACTTTCCTTACCAGAAAACAACTCTTGCTCGTAGGACCAGAAACTGCATGTGATTCATCTCCATTTAGGACTGGGAAACAAACGCTAGCTCGCCTTACAAGAAACATACTCTGCTTTTGAGAAAAGAGCACTGTTCTACTCTACTGTGTTTCCTATGGGGTCCGAACAGTGAGCTTGCTCAGAACAAAAGAACTGTGCTTCCTACACACACGGGCTGTATCTAGTTCAACTCTGCTTAGGAAACTGACAAGAACAGTAGCTCCGCTTCAGACTAATACACTGTACTTGCTGGAAACAGACGCGTGTGCTATTTGCACTGTGTATGGCAAAGGAAGCGCAATAGTGACTTTCCTTACCAGAAAACAACTCTTGCTGATAGGACCAAAAACTGCGTGTGATTCAACTCCATTTAGGACTGGGAAACAAACGCTAGCTCGCCTTTCAAGAAAGAAACTCTGCTTTTGAGAAAAGAGCACTTTCTACTCTACTGTGTTTCCTATGGGGTCCAAACAGTGAGCTTGCTCAGAACAAAAGAACTGTGCTTCCTACACACATGAACCATATGTAGTTTCAACTCTGCTTAGGAAACTGAGAAGAACAGTAGCCTCCTTTTCAGTCCAATACACTGTAATTACTGGGAACAGACGGGGAGGGCTATTTGCACTGTGTATGGCTTGGGAGCACAATAGTGACTTTCCTTACCAGAAAACAACTCTTTGCTCGTAGGACCACAAACTGCATTGGATTCACTCCCATTTAGGACTGGGAAACAAACGCTAGCTCGCCATACAAGAACACACTCTGCTTTAGAGAAAAGAGCAGTATTCTACTCTACTATGTTTCCTATGGGGTCCGACAGTGAGCATGCTCAGAACAAAAAAACTGTGCTTCCTACACACAGGGCCATATCTAGTTCAAGTCTGCTTAGGAACCTGACGAGAACAGTAGATCCTCATCTATCCAATACACTGTACTTGCTGCGAACAGACAGGAGAGCTATTTGCACTGTGTATGGCAATGGGAGCGCAATAGTGACTTCCTTACCAGAAAACAACTCTTGCTCATAGGACCAGAAACTGCATGTGATTCAACTCCATTTAGGTCTGGGAAACAAACGCTAGCTCGACTTACAGGAAAACACACTCTGCTTTTTGATAAAGGAGCACTCTTTTACTCTACTGTTGTTTCCTATGGGGTCCAAAGAGTGAGCTTGCTCAGAACAAAAGAACTGTGCTTCCTACACACATGGACCATATCTATTTCAACTCTGCTTAGGAAACTGACAAGAACAGTAGCTCCTATTCAGTCCAATACACTGTACTTGCTGGGAACAGACGCGAGTGCTATTTGCACTGTGTATGGCCATTTGGAGCGCAATAGTGACTCTTCTTACCATAAAACAACTCTTGCTCGTAGGACCAAAAACTGCATGTGATTTCAACTCCATTTAGGACTGGGAAACAAACGCGAGCCTGCCTAACAAAAAAAAACACTCTGCTTTAGGTAAAAGAGCACTCTTCTACTCTACTGTGTTTCCTATAGGGCCAGAACAGTGAGCTTGCTCAGAACATAAGAACTGTGCTTCCTACACACACGGGACATATCTAGTTCAACTCTGCTTAGGAAACTGACAAGAACAGTAGCTCCTCTTCAGTCCGATACACTGTACTTGCTGAGAACAGACGCGAGTGCTATTTGCACTGTGTATGGCAATTGGAGCACAATAGTGACACGTCTTACCAGAAAACAACTCTTGCTCGTAGGACAAAAAACTGCATGTGACTCAACTCCATTTAGGATTGGGAAACAAACTCTATCTCGACTTACAAGAAACACACTCTGCTTTTTAGAAAAGAGCACTCTTCTACTCTTCTGTGTTTCCTATAGGGCCAGAACAGTGAGCTTGCTCAGAACAAAAGAACTGTGCTTCCTACACACAGGGGCCATATCTAGTTCAACTCTGCTTAGGAAACTGAGAAGAGCAGTCTCTCCTCTTCAGTCCAATACACTGTACTTGCTGGGAAGACAAGGGAGTGCTATTTGCACTGTGTATGGCAATGGGAGCGCAATAGTGACTTTCCTTACCAGAAAACAACTCTTGCTCGTAGGACCAGAACCTGCATGTGATTCAACTCCATTTAGGACTGGGAAACAAACGCTAGCTCGCCTTACAAGAAACACACTTTGCTTTAGAGAAAAGAGCACTCTTCTACTCTACTGTGTTTCCTATGTTGTCTGAACTGTGAGCTTGCTCAGAACAAAAGAACTGTGCTTCCTATACACACGGCCATATCTAGTTCAAGTCTGATTAGGAAACTGACAAGAACATTAGCACCTATTCAGTCCAATACTCTGTACTTTCTGGGAACAGACGCGAGTGCTATTTGCACTATGTATGGCAATGGTTGCGCAACAGCGACTTTCCTTACCAGAAAGCAACTCTTGCTCGTAGGACCAGAAACTGCATGTGATTCAACTCCATTTAGGACTGGGAAACAAATGCTAGCTCGCCTTACATGAAACACACTCTGCTTTTGAGAAAAGAGCACTCTTCTACTCTACTGTGTTTCCTATGGGGTCCGAACAGTGAGCTTGCTCAGAACAAAAGAACTTACTTCCTACACACACGGACCATATGTAGTTCAACTCTGCTTAGGAAACTGACAAGAACAGTAGTTCCTATTCAGTCCAATACACTGTACTTGCTGGGAACAGACGCGAGTGCTATTTGTCCTGTGTATGGCAATGGGAGCGCAATAGTGACTCTTCTTACCAGAAAACAACTCTTGCTCATAGGAATAGAAACTGCATGAGATTCAACTCCATTTAGGACTGGGAAACAAACGCTAGCTCGCCTTACAAGAAACACACTCTGCTTTTGAGAAAAGAGCACGCTTCTACTCTACTGCGTCTCCTATGGGGTCCAAACAGTGAGCTTGCTCAGAACAAAAGAACTGTGCTGCCTACACAAATGGACCATATCTAGTTCAACTCTGCTTAGGAAACTGAGAAGAACAGTAGCTCCTCTTCAGCTCTATACACTGTACTTGCTGGGAACAGAGGGGAGGGCTATTTGTACAGTGTACGGCAATGGGAGCGCAATAGTGACTTTCCTTACCAGAAAACAACTCTTGCTCGTAGGACCAGAAACTGCATGTGATTCAACTCCATTTAGGACTGGGAAACAAACGCTAGCTCGCCTTACAAGAAACACACTTTGCTTTAGAGAAAAGAGCACTCTTCTACTCTACTGTGTTTCCTATGTTGTCTGAACTGTGAGCTTGCTCAGAACAAAAGAACTGTGCTTCCTACACACTCGGACCATATGTAGTTCAACTCTGCTTAGGAAACTGACAAGAACAGTAGTTCCTATTAGGTCCAATACACTGTACTTGCTGGGAACAGACGCGAGTGCGATTTGCACTGTGTATGGTAATGGGAGCACAATAGTGACTTTCCTTACCAGAAAACAACTCTTGCTCGTAGCACAACAAACTGCATGTGATTCAACTCCTTTTAGGACTAGGAAACTAACGCTAGCTCGCCTTACAAGAAACACACTCTGCTTTTGAGAAAAGAGCACGCTTCTACTCTACTGCGTTTCCTATGGGGTCCAAACAGTGAGCTTGCTCAGAACAAAAGAACTGTGCTGCCTACACAAATGGACCATATCTAGTTCAACTCTGCTTAGGAAACTGACAAGAACAGTAGCTCCTATTCAGTCCATTACACTGTACTTGCTGGGAACAGACGCGAGTGCTATTTGCACTGTGTACGGCATTTGGAGCGCAATACTGACTCTTCTTACCAGAAAACAACTCTTGCTCATAGGACCAAAAACTGCATGTGACTCAACTCCATTTAGGACTGGGAATCAAACGCGAACTCGCCTTAAAAGAAACACACTCTGCTTTAGAGAAAAGAACACTCTTCTACTCTGCTGTGTTTCCTACAGGGCCTGACAGTGAGCTTGCTCAGAACATAATAACTGTGCTTCCAACACACACGGGCCATATCTAGTTCCACTCTGCTTAGGAAACTGAAAAGAACAGTAGCTCCTCTTCAGTCTGATACACTCTACTTGCTGAGAACAGACGCGAGTGCTATTTGCACTGTGTATGGCAATTGGAGCACAATAGTGACTCGTTTTACCAGAAACAACTCTTGCTCGTAGGACAAAAAACTGCATGTGACTCAACTCCATTTAGGACTTGGAAACAAACGGTAGCTCGCCTTACAAGAAACACATTCTGCTTTAGAGAAAAGAGCACTCATCTACTCTACTGTGTTTCCTATGGGTTCCGAACAATGAGCTTGCTCAGAACAAAAGAACTGTGCTTCCTACACACTCGGATCATATGTAGTTCAACTCTGCTTAGGAGACTGACAAGAACAGTAGCTCCTCTTCAGTCTAATACACTGTACTTGCTGGGAACAGACGGGAGTGCTCTTTGCACTGTGTATGGCAATGGGAGCGCAATAGTGACTTTCCTTACCAGAAAACAACTCTTGCTCGTAGGACCAGAAACTGCATGTGATTCAACTCCATTTAGGACTGGGAAACAAACGCTAGCTCGCCTTACAAGAAACACACTCTGCTTTTGAGAAAAGAGCACTCTTCTACTCTACTGTGTTTCCTATGTGTTCGGAACAGTGAGCTTGCTCAGAACAAAAAAACTATGCTTCCTACAAACACGGCCATATCTAGTTCAACTCTGCTTAGGAACCTGACAAGAACAGTAGATCCTATTCAGTCCAATACACTGTACTTGCTGGGAACAGACTCCACAGCTATTTGTCCTGTGTATGGCAATGGCAGCACAATAGTGACTCTTCTTACCAGAAAACAACTCTTGCTCGTAGGACCAGAAACTGCATGTGATTCAACTCTATTTAGGACTGGGAAACAAACTCCAGCTCGCTTTACAAGAAACACACTCTGCTTTTGAGAAAAGAGCACTCTTCTACTCTACTTTGTTTCCTATAGGGCCAGAACAGTGAGCTTGCTCAGAAAAAAAGAACTGTGCTTCCTACACACACGGGCCATATCTACTTCAACTCTGCTTAGGAAACTGAGAAGAACAGTAGCTCCTCTTCAGCTCTATACACTGTACTTGCTGGGAACAGAGGGGAGGGCTATTTGCACAGTGTACGGCAATGGGAGCGCAATAGTGACTTTCCTTACCAGAAAACAACTCTTGCTCGTAGGACCAGAAACTGCAAGTGATTCAACTCCATTTAGGACTGGGAAACAAACGCTAGCTCGCCTTACAAGAAACACACTCTGCTTTTGAGAAAAGAGCACTCTTCTACTCTACTGTGTTTTCAATGGGGGCCGAACAGTGAGCTTGCTCAGAACAAAAAAACTGTGCTTCCTATACACACGGCCATATCTAGTTCAAGTCTGATTAGGAAACTGACAAGAACATTAGCACCTATTCAGTCCAATACTCTGTACTTTCTGGGAACGGACGCGAGTGCTATTTGCACTGTGTATGGCAATGGTTGCGCAATAGCGACTTTCCTTACCAGAAAGCAACGCTTGCTCGTAGGACCAGAAACTGCATGTGATTCAACTCCATTTAGGACTGGGAAACAAATGCTAGCTCGCCTTACATGAAACACACTCTGCTTTTGAGAAAAGAGCACTCTTCTACTCTACTGTGTTTCCTATGGGGTCCGAACAGTGAGCTTGCTCAGAACAAAAGAACTGTGCTTCCTACACACACGGACCATATGTAGTTCAACTCTGCTTAGGAAACTGACAAGAACAGTAGTTCCTATTCAGTCCAATACACTGTACTTGCTGGGAACAGACGCGAGTGCTATTTGTCCTGTGTATGGCAATGGGAGCGCAATAGTGACTCTTCTTAACAGAAAACAACTCTAGCTCGTAGGACCAGAAACTGCATGTGATTCAACTCCATTTAAGACTGCAAAACAAACACTAGCTCGCCTTACAAGAAACACACTCTGCTTTTGAGAAAAGAGCACTCTTCTACTCTACTGTTTTTCCTATAGGGCCAGAACAGTGAGCTTGCTCAGAACATAAGAACTGTGCTTTCTACACACACGGTCCTTATCTAGTTCAACTCTGCTTAGGAAACTGACAAGAAGAGTAGCTCCTCTTCAGTCCAATACACTGTACTTGCGGGGAAGAGACGCGAGTGCTATTTGCACTGTGTATGGCAATTGGAGCACAATAGTGACTCGTCTTACCAGAAAACAACTCTTGCTCGTAGCACAAAAAAATGCATGTGACTCAACTCCATTTAGGTCTGGAAAACAAACACTAGCTCGCCTTACAAGAAACACACTCTGCTTTAGAGAAAAGAGCACTCTTCTACTCTACTGTGTTTTCTATGGGGTCCAAACAGTGAGCTTGCTCAGAAAAAAAGAACTGTGCTTCCTACACACACGGCCATATCTAGTTCAATTCTGCTTAGGAACCTGACAAGAACAGTAGATACTCTTCAGTCCAATACACTGTAGTTGCTGCGAACAGATGCCAGTGCTATTTGTCCTGTTTATGGCAATGGCAGCGCAATAGTGAATCTTCTTACCAGAAAACAACTCTTGCTCATAGGACCAAAAACTGCATGTGACTCAAATCCGTTTAGGACTGGGAAACAAACGCGAGCTCGCCTTACAAGAAACACACTCTGCTTTTGAGAAAAGAGCACTCTTCTACTCTACTGTGTTTCCTATAGGGCCAGAACAGTGAGCTTGCTCAGAACATAATAACTGTGCTTCCTAAACACACGGGCCATATCTAGTTCAACTCTGCTTAGGAAACTGACAAGAACAGTAGCTCCTCTTCAGTCCGATACACTGTACTTGCTGGGAACAGACGCGAGTGCTATTTGCACTGTGTATGGCAAAGAGAGCACAATAGTGACTTTCCTTACCAGAAAACAACTCTTGCTCATAGGACCAGAAACTGCATGTGATTCAACTCCATTTAGGACTGGGAAACAAACGATAGCTTGCCTTACAAAAAACACACTCTGCTTTTGAGAAAAGAGCACTCTTCTACTCTACTGTGTTTTCAAAGGGGTCCGAACAGTGAGCTTGCTCAGAACAAAAGAACTGTGCTGCCTACACAAATAGACCATATCTAGTTCAACTCTGCTTAGGAAACTGACAAGAACAGTAGATCCTCTTCAGTCCAATACACTGTAGTTGCTGGGAACAGACGCGAGTGCTATTTGCACTGTGTATGGCAATTGGAGCAAAATAGTGACTCGTCTTACCAGAAAACAACTCTTGCTCGTAGGACAAAAAACTGCATGTGACTCAAATCCATTTAGGTCTGGGAAACAAACGCTAGCTCGCCTTACAAGAAACACACTCTGCTTTAGAGAAAAGAGCACTCTTCTACTCTACTGTGTTTCCTGTGCTGTCCGAACAGTGAGCTTTCTCTGAATAAAAGAACTGTGCTTCCTACACACACAGCCATATCTCGTTCAATTCTGCTTAGGAACCTGACAAGAACAGTAGCTCCTCTTCAGTCCAATACACTGTATTGCTGGGAAGAGACGCCAGTGCTATATGTCCTGTGTATGGCAATGGCCGCACAATAGTGACTATTCTTATCATAAAACAACTCTTGCTCGTAGGACCAGAAACTGTATGTGATTCAACTCCATTTAGGACTGGGAAACAAACGCTAGCTCGGCTTACAAGAAACACAATCTGCTTTAGAGAAAAGAACACTCTTCTATTCTACTGTGTTTCCTATAGGGCGAGAACAGTGAGCTTGTTCAGAACAAAAGAACTGTGCTTCCTAAACACATGGACCATATCTAGTTCAACTCTGCTTAGGAAACTGACAAGAACAGTAGCAACTCTTCAGTCCAATACACTGTACTTGATGGGAACAGACGCGAGTGCTATTTGCACTGTGTATGGCAAAGGGAGCACAATAGTGACTTTCCTTACCAGAAAACAACTCTTGATCGTAGGACCAGAAACTGCATGTGATTCAACTCCATTTAAGACTGGGAAAAAAATGATAGCTTGCCTTACAAAAAACACACTCTGCTTTTGAGAAAAGAGCACTCTTCTACTCTACTGTGTTTCCTATGGGTTCCGAACAGTGAGCTTGCTCAGAACAAAAGAACTGTGCTTCCTACACACACGGCTATATCTAGTTCAATTCTGTTTAGGAACCTGACAAGAACAGTAGCTCCTCTTCAGTCCAATACACTGTACTTGCTGCGAACAGACGCCAGTGCTACTTGTCCTGTGTATGGCAGTGGCAGCACAATAGTGTCTATTCTTACCATAAAACAACTCTTGCTCGTAGGACAGAAACTGCATGTGATTCAACTCCATTTAGGACTGGGAAACAAACGCTAGCTCGCATTACAAGAAACACACTCTGCTTTAGAGAAAAGAGCACTCTTCTACTCTACTGTGTTTCCTATGGGGTCCAAACAGTGAGCTTGCTCAGAACAAAAGAACTGTGCTTCCTATACACAAGGACCATATGTAGTTCAACTCTGCTTAGGAAACTGACAAGAACAGTAGCTCCTATTCAGTCCAATACACTGTACTTGCTGGGAAAAGACGCGAGTGCTATTTGCCCTGTGTATGGCAATGGGAGCACAATAGTGACTTTCCTTACCAGAAAACAACTCTTGTTCATAGGACCAGAAACTGCATGTGATTCAACACCAATTAGGACTAGGAAACAAACGCTAGCTCGCCTTACAAGAAACACACTCTGCTTTTGAGAAAAGAGCACTCTTCTACTCTACTGTGTTTCCTATAGGGCCAGAACAGTGAGCTTGCTCAAAACATAAGAACTGTGCTTTCTACACACACGGTCGTTATCTAGTTCAACTCTGCTTAGGAAACTGACAAGAACAGTAGCTCCTCTTCAGTCCGATACACTGTACTTGCTGGGAACAGACGCCAGTGCTATTTGCACTGTGTATGGCAAACTGAGCACAATAGTGACTTTCCTTACCAGAAAACAACTCTTGCTTGTAGGACCTGAAACTGCATGTGATGCAACTCCGTTTAGGACTGGGAAACAAATGCTAGCTCGCCTTACATGAAACACTCTGCTTTTGAGAAAAGAGTACTCTTCTTCTGTACTATGTTTCCTATGTGGTCCAAACAGTGAGCTTGCTCAGAAAAAAAAACTGTGCTTCCTACACACATGGACCATATCTAGTTCAACTCTGCTTAGGAAACTGACAAGAACAGTAGCTCCTCTTCAGTCCGATACACTGTACTTGCTGGGAACAGACGCGAGTGCTATTTGCACTGTGTATGGCAAAGGGAGCGCAATAGTGACTTTCCTTACCAGAAAACAACTCTTGCTCGTAGGACCAGTAACTGCATTTGATTCAACTCCATTTAGGACTGGGAAACAAATGATAGCTTGCCTTACAAAAAACACACTCTGCTTTTGAGAAAAGAGCACTCTTCTACTCTACTGTGTTTCCTATGGCGTCCAAACAGTGAGCTTGCTCAGAACAAAAGAACTGAGCTTCCTACACACAAGGACCATATGTAGTTCACCTCTGCTTAGGAAACTGACAAGAACAGTAGCTCCTATTCAGTCCAATACACTGTAGTTGCTGGGAAAAGACGCGAGTGCTATTTGCTCTGTGTATGGCAATGGGAGCGAAATAGTGACTTTCCTTATCAGAAAACAACTCTTGTTCGTAGGACCAGAAACTGCATGTGATTCAAATCCATATAGGAATAGGAAACAAATGCTAGCTCGCCTTACAAGAAACACACTCTGCTTTTGAGAAAAGAGCACTCTTCTACTCTACGGTGTTTCCTATGGGGTCCAAACAGTGAGCTTGCTCAGAACAAAAGAACTGTGCTTCCTACACACATGGACCATATCTAGTTCAACTCTGCTTAGGAAACTGACAACAGTAGCTCCTCTTCAGTCCAATACACTGTACTTGCTGGGAACAGACGCGAGTGCTATTTGCACTGTGTATGGCATTTGGAGCACAATAGTGACTCTTCTTACCAGAAAACAACTCTTGCTCGTAGGACCAAACACTGTCTGTGACTCAACTTCATTTAGGACTGGGAAACAAACGTGAGCTCGCCTTACAAGAAACACATTCTGCTTTAGAGAAAAGAGCACTCTTCTACTCTACTGTGTTTCCTATAGGGCCAGAACAGTGAGCTTGCTCAGAACAAAAGAACTGTGCTTCCTACACACACGGGCCCTATCTAGTTCAACTCTGCTTAGGAAACTGACAAGAACAGTAGCTCCTCTTCAGTCCGATACACTGTACTTGCTGAGAACAGACGCGAGTGCTATTTGAACTGTGAATGGCATTTGGAGCACAATAGTGACTCTTCTTACCAGAAAACAACTCTTGCTCGTAGGACCAAACACTGTCTGTGACACAACTACATTTAGGACTGGGAAACAAACTCTAGCTCGCCTTACAAGAAACACACTCTGCTTTTGAGAAAAGAGCACTCTTCTACTCTACTGTGTTTCCTATAGGGCCAGAACAGTGAGCTTGCTCAGAACAAATGAACTGTGCTTCCTAGACACACGGGCCATATCTAGTTCAACTCTGCTTAGGAAACTGAGAAGAACAGCAGCTCCTCTTCAGTCCAATACACTGTACTTGCTGGGAACAGATGCCAGTGCTATTTTCACTGTGTATGGCAATGGGAGCGCAATAGTGACTCTTCTTACCAGAAAACAACTCTTGCTCGTAGGACCAGAATCTGCATGTGATTCAACTCCATTTAGGACTGGGAATCAAACGCAGGCTCGCCTTACAAGAAACACACTCTGCTTTAGAGAAAAGAGCACTCTTCTACTCTACTGTTTTTCCTATGGGGTCCAAACAGTGAGCTTGCTCAGAACAAAAGAACTGTGCTTCCTACACACTCGGATCATATGTAGTTCAACTCTGCTTAGGAAACTGACAAGAACAGTAGCTCCTCTTCAGTCCAATACACTGTACTTGCTGGGAACAGACGGGAGGGCTATTTGCACTGTGTATGGCAATGACAGCACAATAGTGACTCTCCTTACCAGAAAACAACTCTTGCTGGTATGAACACAAACTGCATGTGATTCAACGCCATTTAGGACTGGGAAACAAATTCTAGCTCGCCTTACAAGAAACACTCTCTGCTTTTTAGAAAAGAGCACTCTTCTACTCTACTGTGTTTCCTGTAGGGCCAAAACAGTGAGCTTGCTCAGAACAAAAGAACAGTGCTTCCTACACACATGGACCATATCTAGTTCAACTCTGCTTAGGAAACTGACAAGAACAGTAGCTCCTATTCAGTCCAATACACTGTAGTTGCTGCGAACAGATGCCAGTGCTATTTGTCCTGTGTATGGCAATGGCAGCGCAATAGTGAATCTTCTTTCCAGAAAACAACTCTTGCACATAGGACCAAAAACTGCGTGTGACTCAAATCCGTTTAGGACTGGGAAACAAACGCGAGCTCGCCTTACAAGAAACACACTCTGCTTTTGAGAAAAGAGCACTCTTCTACTCTACTGTGTTTCCTATAGGGCCAGAACAGTGAGCTTGCTCAGAACATAATAACTGTGCTTCCTAAACACACGGGCCATATCTAGTTCAACTCCGCTTAGGAAACTGACAAGAACAGTAGCTCCTCTTCAGTCCGATACACTAAACTTGCTGGGAACAGACGCGAGTGCTATTTGCACTGTGTATGGCAAAGGGAGCACAATAGTGACTTTCCTTACCAGAAAACAACTCTTGTTCGTAGGACCAGAAACTGCATGTGATTCAACTCCATTTAGGACTAGGAAACAAACGCTAGCTCGCCTTACAAGAAACACACTCTGGTTTTGAGAAAAGAGCACTCTTCTACTCTACTGTGTTTCCTATGGGGTCTGAACAGTGAGCTTGCTCAGAACAAAAGAACTGTGCTTCCTACACACACGGCCATAACTAGTTCAATTCTGCTTAGAAACCTGACAAGAACAGTAGATCCTCTTCAGTCCAATACACTGTACTTGCTGATAACAGACGACAGTGCTATTTGTGCTGTGTATGGCAATGGCAGCACAATATTGACTATTCTTACCATAAAACAACTCTTGCTCGTAGGACCAGAAACTGGATGTGATTCATCTCCATTTAGGACTGGGAAACAAACGCTAGCTCGCCTTACAAGAAACACACTCTGCTTTAGAGAAAAGAGCACTCTTCTACTCTACTGTGTTTCCTATGGGGTCCAAACAGTGAGCTTGCTCAGAACAAAAGAACTGTGCTTCCTACACACATCGACCATATCTAGTTCAACTCTGCTTAAGAAACTGATAAGAACAGTAGCTCCTCTTCAGTCCAATACACTGTACTTGCGAGGAAGAGACGCGAGAGCTATTTGCACTGTGTATGATAATGGTAGCACAATAGTGACTATTCTTATCATAAAACAACTCTTGCTCGTAGGACCAGAAACTGCATGTGATTCAACTCCATTTAGGACTGGGAAACAAACGCTAGCTCGCCTTACAAGAAACACAATCTGCTTTAGAGAAAAGAGCACTCTTCTACTCTACTGTGTTTCCTACAGGGCCAAAACAGTGAGCTTGCTCAGAACAAAAGAACTGTGCTTCCTACACACATGGGCCATATCTAGTTCAACTCTGCTTAGGAAACTGACAAGAACAGTAGCTCCTCTTCAGTCCGATGCACTGTACTTGCTGGGAACAGACGCGAGTGCTATTTGCACTGTGTATGGCAATGGGAGCGCAATAGTGACTTTACTTACCAGAAAACAACTCTTGCTCGTAGGACCAGAAACTGCATGTGATTCAACTCCGTTTAGGACTGGGAAACAAATGCTAGCTAGCCTTAGATGAAACACTCTCTGCTTTTCAGAAAAGAGCACTCTTCTACTCTTCTGTGTTTCCTATGGGGTCTGAACAGTGAGCTTGCTCAGAACACAAGAACTGTGCTTCCTACACACACGGCCATATCTAGTTCAATTCTGCTTTGGAACCTGACAAGAACAGTAGATCCTCTTCAGTCCAATACACTGTACTTGCTGCGAACAGACGCCAGTGCTATTTGTCCTGGGTGTGGCAATGGCAGCACAATAGTGACTATTTTTCCATAAAACAACTCTTGCTCGTAGGACAGAAACTGCATGTGATTCCACTCCATTTAGGACTGGGAAACAAACGCTAGCTCGCCTTACAAGAAACACATTCTGCTTTAGAGAAAAGAGCACTCTTCTACTCTACTGTGTTTCCTATGGGGTTTAAACAGTGAGCTTGCTCAGAACAAAAGAACTGTGCTTCATACACACATGGACCATATCTAGTTCAACTCTGCTTAGGAAACTGACAAGAACAGTAGCTCCTATTCAGTCCAATACACTGTGCTTGCTGGGAACAGACGCGAGTGCTATTTGCACTGTGTATGGCATTTGGAGCGCAATAGTGACTCTTCTTACCAGAAAACAACTCTTGCTCATAGGACCAAAACTGCCTGTGACTCAACTCCATTTAGGACTGGGAAACAAACGCGAGCTTGCCTTACAAGAAACACACTCTGCTTTAGAGAAAAGAGCACTCTTCTACTCTACTGTGTTTCCTATAGGGCCAGAACAGTGAGCTTGCTCAGAACAAAAGAACTGTGCTTCCTACACACACGGACCATATCTAGTTCAACTCTGCTTAGGAAACTGACAAGAACAGTAGCTACTCTTCAGTCCGATACACTGTACTTGCTGAGAACAGACGCGAGTGCTATTTGCACTGTGTATGGCAATGGGAGAGCAATAGTGACTTTCCTTACCAGAAAACAACTCTTGCTCGTAGGACCAGAAACTGCATGTGATTCAACTCCATTTAGGACTGGGAAACAAACGCTAGCTCGCCTTACAAGAAACACACTCTGCTTTTGAGAAAAGAGCACTCTTCTACTCTACTGTGTTTCCTATGGGGTCCAAACAGTGAGCTTGCTCAGAACAAAAGAACTGTGCTTCATACACACATGGACCATATCTAGTTCAACTCTGCTTAGGAAACTGACAAGAACAGTAGCTCCTATTCAGTCCAATACACTGTGCTTGCTGGGAACAGACGCGAGTGCTATTTGCACTGTGTATGGCATTTAGAGCGCAATAGTGACTCTTCTTACCAGAAAACAACTCTTGCTCATAGGACCAAAAACTGCCTGTGACTCAACTCCATTTAGGACTGGGAAACAAACACGAGCTTGCCTTACAAGAAACACACTCTGCTTTAGAGAAAAGAGCACTCTTCTACTCTACTGTGTTTCCTATAGGGCCAGAACAGTGAGCTTGCTCAGAACAAAAGAACTGTGCTTCCTACACACACGGACCATATCTAGTTCAACTCTGCTTAGGAAACTGACAAGAACAGTAGCTCCTCTTCAGTCCGATACACTGTACTTGCTGAGAACAGACGCAAGTGCTATTTGAACTGTGAATGGCAATTGGAGCACAATAGTGACTCGTCTTACCAGAAAACAACTCTTGCTCCTAGGACAAAAAACTGCATGTGACTCAACTCCATTTACGACTATGAAACAAACTCTAGCTCGCCTTACAAGAAAGACACTCTGCTTTTGAGAAAAGAGCACTCTTCTATTCTACTGTGTTTCCTATAGGGCCAGAACAGTGAGCTTGCTCAGAACAAATGAACTGTGCTTCCTAGACACACGGGCCATATCTAGTTCAACTCTGCTTAGGAAACTGAGAAGAACAGTAGCTCCTCTTCAGTCCAATACACTGTAGTTGCTGCGAACAGATGCCAGTGCTATTTGTCCTGTGTATGGCAATGGCAGCGCAATAGTGAATCTTCTTACTAGAAAACAACTCTTGCTCGTAGTACCAGAAACTGCATGGGATTCAACTCCATTTAGGACTGCGGAACAAACGCTAGCTCGCCTTACAAGAAACACACTCTGCTTTAGAGAAAAGAGCACTCTTCTACTCTACTGTGTTTCCTATGGGGTCCAAACAGTGAGCTTGCTCAGAACAAAAGAACTGTGCTTCATACACACACGGATATAATCTAGTTCAACTCTGCTTACGAAACTGACAAGAACAGTAGCACCTTTTCAGTCCAATACACTGTACTTGCTGGGAACAGACGAAGAGCTATTTGCAGTGTGTGTGGCAATGGGAGCGCAATGTGACTTCCTTTACCAGAAAACAACTCTTGCTCGTAGGACCAGAAACTGCATGTGATTCAACTCCATTTAGGACTGGTAAACAAACGATAGCTTGCCTTACAAAAACACACTCAGCTTTTGTGAAAAGAGCACTCTTCTACTCTACTGTGTTTCCTATTGGGTCCGAACAGTGAGCTTGCTCAGAACAAAAGAACTGTGCTTTCTACACACACGGCCATATCTAGTTCAATTCTGCTTAGGAACCTGACAAGAACAGTAGATCCTCTTCAGTTCAATACACTGTACTTGCTGCAAACAGATGCCAGTTCTATTTGTCCTGTGTATGGCAATGACAGCGCAATAGTGAATCTTCTTACCAGAAAACAACTCTTGCTCGTAGTACCAGAAACTGCATGGGATTCAACTCCATTTAGGACAGCGGAACAAATGCTAGCTCGCCTTACAAGAAACACACTCTGCTTTAGAGAAAAGAGCGCTCTTCTACTCTACTGTGTTTCCTATGGGGTCCAAACAGTGAGCTTGCTCAGAACAAAAGAACTGTGTTTCCTACACACAAGGACCATATGTAGTTCAACTCTGCTTAGGAAACTGAAAAGAACAGTAGCTCCTATTCAGTCCAATACACTGTACTTGCTGGGAAAAGACGCGAGTGCTATTTGCCCTGTGTATGGCAATGGGAGCACAATAGTGACTTTCCTTACCAGAAAACAACTCTTGTTCGTAGGACCAGAAACTGCATGTGAGTCAACTCCATTTAGGACTAGGAAAAAAACGCTAGCTCGACTTACAAGAAACACACTCTGCTTTTGAGAAAAGAGCACTGTTCTACTCTACTGTGTTTCCTATAGGGCTAGAACAGTGAGCTTGCTCAGAACAAAAGAACTGTGCTTCCTACACACACGGGCCATATCTAGTTCAACTCTGCTTAGGAAACTGACAAGAACAGTAGCTCCTCTTCAGTCCGATACACTGTACTTGCTGAGAACAGATGCGGGTGCTATTTGCACTGTGAATGGCAATTGGAGCACAATAGTGACTCGTCTTACCAGAAAACAATTCTTGCTCGTAGGACAAAAAACTGCATGTGACTCAACTCCATTTAGGACTGGGAAACAAAATCTAGCTCGCCTTACAAGAAACACACTCTGCTTTTGAGAAAAGAGCAGTATTCTACTCTAATGTGTTTCCTATAGGGCCAGAACATTGAGCTTGCTCAGAAAAAAAGAACTGTGCTTCCTACACACACGGGCAATACCTAGTTCAACTCTGCTTAGGAAACTGAGAAGAACAGTAGCTCCTCTTCAGTCCAATACACTGTACTTGCTGGGAACAGATGCCAGTGCTATTTGCACTGTGTATGGCAATGGGAGCACAATAGTAACTTTCCTTACCAGAAAACAACTCTTGCTTATAGGACAAGAAACTGCATGTGATTCAACTCCATTTAGGACTGGGAAACAAACGCTAGCCTGCCTTACAAGAAACACACTCTGCTTTAGAGAAAAGAGCACTCTTCTACTCTACTATGTTTGCTATGGGGTCCAAACAGAGAGCTTGCTCAGAACAAAAGAACTGTGCTTCCTACACACACGGACCATATGTAGTTCAACTCTGCTTAGGAAACTGACAAGAACAGTAGCTCCTCTTCAGTCCAATACACTGTACTTGCTGGGAACAGACGCGAGTGCTATTTGCACTGTGTATGGCAATGAGAGCGCAATAGTGACTTTCCCTACCAGAAAACAACTCTTGCTCGTACGACAAAAAAACTGCATGTGACTCAACTCCATTTAGGACTGGGAAACAAACTCTAGCTTGCCTTACAAGAAACATACCCTGCTTTTGAGAAAAGAGCATTATTCTACTCTAATGTGTTTCCTATGGGGTCCAAACAGTGAGCTTGCTCAGAACAAAAGAACTGTGCATCCTACACACATGGACCATATGTAGTTCAACTCTGCTTAGGAAACTGACAAGAACAGTATCTCCTCTTCAGTACAATACACTGTAATTTCTGGGAACAGACGCGAGGGCTATTTGCACTGTGTATGGCAATAAGAGCGCAATAGTGACTTTCCTTACCAGAAAACAACTCTTGCTCGTAGGACGAGAAACTGCATGTGATTCAACGCCATTTAGGACTGGGAAACAAACGCTAGCTCGCCTTACAAGAAACACACTCTGCTTTTGAGAAAAGAGCACTCTTCTACTCTACTGTGTTTCCTATGGGGTCCAAACAGTGAGCTTGCTCAGAACAAAAGAACTGTGCTTCCTACACACATGGACCATATCTAGCTCAACTCTGCTTATGAAACTGACAAGAACAGCAGCTCCTCTTCAGTCGAATACACTGTAATTGCTGGGAACAGACGCGAGTGCTCTTTGCCCTGTGTATGGCAATGACAGCGCAACAGTGACTTTCCTTACCAGAAAACAACTCTTGCTCGTAGGAACACAAACTGCATGTGATTCAACGCCATTTAGGACTGGGAAACAAATGCTAGCTCGCTTTACAAGAAACACTCTCTGCTTTTTAGAAAAGAGCACTCTTCTACTCTAATGTGTTTCCTATATGGTCCAAACAGTGAGCTTGCTCAGAAAAAAAGAACTGTGCTTCCTACACACATGGACCATATCTAGTTCAACTCTGCTTAGGAAACTGACAAGCACAGTAGCTCCTATTCAGTCCAATACACTGTACATGCTGGGAACAGACGCGAGTGCTATTTGCACTGTGTATGGCATTTGGAGCACAATAGTGACTCTTCTTACCAGAAAACAACTCTTGCTCATAGGACCAAAAACTGCATGTGACTCAAATCCATGTAGGACTGGGAAACAAATGCTAGCTCGCCTTACAAGAAACACACTCTGCTTTATAGAAAAGAGCACTCTTCTACTCTACTGTGTTTTCTATAGGGCCAGACAGTGAGCTTGCTCAGAACATAATAACTGTGCTTCCTAAACACACGGGCCATATCTAGTTCAACTCTGCTTAGGAAACTGACAAGAACAGTAGCTCCTCTTCAGTCCGATACACTGTACTTGCTGGGAACAGACGCGAGTGCTATTTGCACTGTGTATGGCAAAGGGAGTGCAATAGTGACTTTCCTTACCAGAAAACAACTCTAGCTCGTAGGACCAGAAACTGCATGTGATTCAACTCCATTTAGGACTGGGAAATAAACGATAGCTTGCCTTACAAAAAACACACTCTGCTTTAGAGAAAAGAGCACTCTTCTACTCTACTGTGTTTCCTATGGGGTCCAAACAGTGAGCTTGCTCAGAACAAAAGAACTGTGCTTCCTACACACACGGCCATATCTAGTTCAATTCTGCTTAGGAACCTGACAAGAACAGTAGATCCTCTTCAGTCCAATACACTGTACTTGCTGCGAACAGATGCCAGTGCTATTTATCCTGTGTATGGCAATGGCAGCGCAATAGTGAATCTTCTTACCAGAAAACAACTCTTGCTCGTAGTACCAGAAACTGCATGGGATTCAACTCCATTTAGGATAGCGGAACAAACGCTAGCTCGCCTTACAAGAAACACACTCTGCTTTAGAGAAAAGAGCACTCTTCTACTCTACTGTGTTTCCTATGCGGTCCAAACAGTGAGCTTGCTCAGAACAAAGAACTGTGCTTCCTACACACATGGACCATATCTAGTTCAACTCTGCTTAGGAAACTGATAAGAACAGTAGCTCCTCTTCAGTCCCATACACTGTACTTGCTGGAAACAGACGCGAGTGCTATTTGCACTGTGTATGGCAATGGGAGGGCAATAGTGACTTTCCTTACCAGAAAACAACTCTTGCTTGTAGGACCACACACTACATGTGATTCAACGCCATTTAGGACTGGGAAACAAATGCTAGCTCGCCTTACAAGAAACACACTCTGCTTCTGAGAAAAGAGCACTCTTCTATTCTACTGTGTTTCCTATGGGGTCCAAACAGTGAGCTTGCTCAGAACAAAAGAACTGTGCTTCCTACACACATCGACCATATCTAGTTCAACTCTGCTTAGGAAACTGACAAGAACAGTAGCTCCTCTTCAGTCCAATACACTGTACTTGCTGGGAACAGACGCGAGTGCTATTTGCACTGTGTATGGCAATTGGAGCAAAATAGTGACTCGTCTTACCAGAAAACAACTCTTGCTCGTAGGACAAAAAACTGCATGTGACTCAAATCCATTTAGGTCTGGGAAACAAACGCTAGCTCGCCTTACAAGAAACACACTCTGCTTCAGAGAAAAGAGCACTCTTCTACTCTACTGTGTTTCCTGTGCTGTCCGAAGAGTGAGCTTTCTCTGAACAAAAGAACTGTGCTTCCTACACACATTGCCATATCTAGTTCAATTCTGCTTAGGAACCTGACAAGAACAGTAGCTCCTCTTCAGTCCAATACACTGTATTGCTGGGAATAGACGCCAGTGCTATATGTCCTGTGTATGGCAATGGCCGCACAATAGTGACTATTCTTATCATAAAACAACTCTTGGTCGTAGGACCAGAAACTGTATGTGATTCAACTCCATTTAGGACTGGGAAACAAACGCTAGCTCGGCTTACAAGAAACACAATCTGCTTTAGAAAAAAGAACACTCCTCTATTCTACTGTGTTTCCTATAGGGCGAGAACAGTGAGCTTGTTCAGAACAAAAGAACTGTGCTTCCTAAACACATGGACCATATCTAGTTCAACTCTGCTTAGGAAACTGACAAGAACAGTAGCAACTCTTCAGTCCAATACACTGTACTTGATGGGAACAGACGCGAGTGCTATTTGCACTGTGTATGGCAAAGGGAGCACAATAGTGACTTTCCTTACCAGAAAACAACTCTTGATCGTAGGACCAGAAACTGCATGTGATTCAACTCCATTTAAGACTGGGAAAAAAATGATAGCTTGCCTTACAAAAAACACAATCTGCTTTTGAGAAAAGAGCACGCTTCTACTCTACTGTGTTTCCTATGGGTTCCGAACAGTGAGCTTGCTCAGAACAAAAGAACTGTGCTTCCTACACACACGGCTATATCTAGTTCAATTCTGCTTAGGAACCTGACAAGAACAGTAGATCCTCTTCAGTCCAATACACTGTACTTGCTGCGAACAGACGCCAGTGCTACTTGTCCTGTGTATGGCAGTGGCAGCACAATAGTGTCTATTCTTACCATAAAACAACTCTTGCTCGTAGGACAGAAACTGCATGTGATTCAACTCCGTTTAAGACTGGGAAACAAACGCTAGCTCGCATTACAAGAAACACACTCTGCTTTAGAGAAAAGAGCACTCTACTACTCTACTGTGTTTCCTATGGGGTCCAAACAGTGAGCTTGCTCAGAACAAAAGAACTGTGCTTCCTATACACAAGGACCATATGTAGTTCAACTCTGCTTAGGAAACTGACAAGAACAGTAGCTCCTCTTCAGTCCAATACACTGTACTTGCTGGGAACAGACGCGAGTGCTATTTGCCCTGTGTATGGCAATGGGAGCACAATAGTGACTTTCCTTACCAGAAAACAACTCTTGTTCATAGGACCAGAAACTGCATGTGATTCAACACCAATTAGGACTAGGAAACAAACGCTAGCTCGCCTTACAAGAAACACACTCTGCTTTTGAGAAAAGAGCACTCTTCTACTCTACTGTGTTTCCTATAGGGCCAGAACAGTGAGCTTGCTCAAAACATAAGAACTGTGCTTTCTACACACACGGTCGTTATCTAGTTCAACTCTGCTTAGGAAACTGACAAGAACAGTAGCTCCTCTTCAGTCCGATACACTGTACTTGCTGGGAACAGACGCCAGTGCTATTTGCACTGTGTATGGCAAACTGAGCACAATAGTGACTTTCCTTACCAGAAAACAACTCTTGCTTGTAGGACCTGAAACTGCATGTGATGCAACTCCGTTTAGGACTGGGAAACAAATACTAGCTCGCCTTACATGAAACACTCTGCTTTTGAGAAAAGAGTACTCTTCTTCTGTACTATGTTTCCTATGGGGTCCAAACAGTGAGCTTGCTCAGAAAAAAAAACTGTGCTTCCTACACACATGGACCATATCTAGTTCAACTCTGCTTAGGAAACTGACAAGAACAGTAGCTCCTCTTCAGTCCAATACACTGTACTTGCGGGGAAGAGACGCGAGTGCTATTTGCACTGTGTATGGCAATTGGAGCACAATAGTGACTCGTCTTACCAGAAAACAACTCTTGCTCGTAGCACAAAAAAATGCATGTGACTCAACTCCATTTAGGTCTGGGAAACAAACGCTAGCTCGCCTTACAAGAAACACACTCTGCTTTATAGAAAAGAGCACTCTTCTACTCTACTGTGTTTCCTATGGGGTCCGAACAGTGAGCTTCCTCGGAACAAAAGAACTGTGCTTCCTACACACACAGCCATATCTAGTTCAATTCTGCTTAGGAACCTGACAAGAACAGTAGCTCCTCTTCAGTCCAATACACTGTACTGCAGGGAACAGACGCCAGTGCTATTTGTCCTGTGTATGACAATGGTAGCGCAATAGTGACTATTCTTATCATAAAACAACTCTTGCTCGTAGGACCAGAAACTGCATGTGATTCAACTCCATTTAGGACTGGGAAACAAACGCTACCTCGCCTTACAAGAAACACAATCTGCTTTAGAGAAAAGAGCACTCTTCTACTCTACTGTGTTTCCTATAGGGCCAAAACAGTGAGCTTGCTCAGAACAAAAGAACTGTGCTTCCTACACACACGGGCCATATCTAGTTCAACTCTGCTTAGGAGACTGACAAGAACAGTAGCTCCTCTTCACTCCGATACACTGTACTTGCTGGGAACAGACGCGAGTGCTATTTGCACTGTGTATGGCAATGGGAGCGCAATAGTGACTTTCCTTACCAGAAAACAACTCTTGCTCGTAGGATCAGAAACTGCATGTGATTCAACTCCGTTTAGGACTGGGAAACAAACGCTAGCTAGCCTTACATGAAACACTCTCTGCTTTTGAGAAAAGGGCACTCTTCTACTCTACTGTGTTTCCTATGGGGTCCAAACAGTGAGCTTGCTCAGAACAAAGAACTGTGCTTCCTAGACACATGGACCATATCTAGTTCAATTTTGCTTAGGAAGCTGACAAGAACAGTAGCTCCTCTTCAGTCCAATACACTGTACTTCCTGGGAACAGACTCGAGTGCTATTTGCACTGTGTATGGCATTTGGAGCACAATAGTGACTCTTCTTACCAGAAAACAACTCTTGCTCGTAGGACCAAAAACTGCCTGTGACTCAACTCCATTTAGGACTGGGAAACAAACGCGAGCTTGCCTTACAAGAAACACACTCTGCTTTAGAGAAAAGAGCACTCTTCTACTCTACTGTGTTTCCTATAGGGCCAGAACAGTGAGCTTGCTCAGAACAAATGAACTGTGCTTCCTAGACACACGGGACATATCTAGTTCAACTTTGCTTAGGAAACTGACAGGAACAGTAGCTCCTCTTCAGTCTGATACACTGTACTTGCTGAGAGCAGACGCGAGTGCTACTTGCACTGTGTATGGCAATTGGAGCACAATAGTGACTCGTCTTACCAGAAAACAACTCTTGCTAGTAGGACAAAAAACTGCATGTGACTCAACTCCATTTAGGACTGGGAAACAAACTCTAGCTCGCCTTACAAGAAACACACTCTGCTTTTGAGAAAAGGGCACTCTTCTACTCTACTGTGTTTCCTATAGGGCCAGAACAGTGTGCTTGCTCAGAATAAATGAACTGTGCTTCCTAGACACTCGGGCCATATCTAGTTCAACTCTGCTTAGGAAACTGACAAGAACAGTGGCTCCTCTTCAGTCCAATACACTGTACTTGCTGGGAACAGACACGAGTGCTATTTGCACTGTGTATGGCAAAGGGAGCGCAATAGTGACTTTCCTTACCAGAAAACAACTCTTGCTCATAGGACCAGAAACTGCATGTGATTCAACTCCGTTTATGACTGGGAAACAAATGCTAGCTCGCATTACATGAAACACTCTCTGCTTTTGAGAAAAGAGCACTCTTCTACTCTACTGTGTTTCCTATGGCGTCCAAACAGTGAGCTTGCTCAGAACAAAGAACTGTGCTTCCTACACACATGGACCATATCTAGTTCAACTCTGTTTAGGAAACTGACAAGAACAGTAACTCCTCTTCAGTCCGATACACTGTACTTGCTGGGAACAGACGCGAGTGCTATTTGCACTGTGTATGGCAAAGGGAGCGCAATAGTGACTTTCCTTACCAGAAAACAACTCTTGCTCGTAGGACCAGAAACTGCATTTGATTCAACTCCATTTAGGACTGGGAAACAAATGATAGCTTGCCTTACAAAAAACACACTCTGCTTTTGAGAAAAGAGCACTCTTCTACTCTACTGTGTTTCCTAGGGCGTCCAAACAGTGAGCTTGCTCAGAAGAAAAGAACTGAGCTTCCTACACACAAGGACCATATCTAGTTCACCTCTGCTTAGGAAACTGACAAGAACAGTAGCTCCTATTCAGTCCAATACACTGTAGTTGCTGGGAAAAGACGCGAGTGCTATTTGCTCTGTGTATGGCAATGGGAGCGCAATAGTGACTTTCCTTACCAGAAAACAACTCTTGTTCGTAGGACCAGAAACTGCATGTGATTCAAATCCATATAGGAATAGGAAACTAATGCTAGCTCGCCTTACAAGAAACACACTCTGCTTTTGAGAAAAGAGCACTCTTCTACTCTACGGTGTTTCCTATGGGGTCCAAACAGTGAGCTTGCTCAGAACAAAAGAACTGTGCTTCCTACACACATGGACCATATCTAGTTCAACTCTGCTTAGGAAACTGACAACAGTAGCTCCTCTTCAGTCCAATACACTGTACTTGCTGGGAACAGACGCGAGTGCTATTTGCACTGTGTATGGCATTTGGAGCACAATAGTGACTCTTCTTACCAGAAAACAACTCTTGCTCGTAGGACCAAACACTGTCCGTGACTCAACTCCATTTAGGACTGGGAAACAAACGTGAGCTCACCTTACAAGAAACACATTCTGCTTTAGAGAAAAGAGCACTCTTCTACTTTACTGTGTTTCCTATAGGGCCAGAACAGTGAGCTTGCTCAGAACAAAAGAACTGTGTTTCCTACACACACGGGCCATATCTAGTTCAACTCTGCTTAGGAAACTGACAAGAACAGTAGCTCCTCTTCAGTCCGATACACTGTACTTGCTGAGAACAGACGCGAGTGCTATTTGAACTGTGAATGGCATTTGGAGCACAATAGTGACTCTTCTTACCAGAAAACAACTCTTGCTCGTAGGACCAGAATCTGCATGTGATTCAACTCCATTTAGGACTGGGAATCAAACGCAGGCTCGCCTTACAAGAAACACACTCTGCTTTAGAGAAAAGAGCACTCTTCTACTCTACTGTGTTTCGTATGGGGTCCAAACAGTGAGCTTGCTCAGTACAAAAGAACTGTGCTTCCTACACACTCGGACCATATGTAGTTCAACTCTGCTTAGGAAACTGACAAGAACAGTAGCTCCTCTTCAGTCCAATACACTGTACTTGCTGGGAACAGACGGGAGGGCTATTTGCACTGTGTATGGCAATGACAGCACAATAGTGACTCTCCTTACCAGAAAACAACTCTTGCTGGTAGGAACACAAACTGCATGTGATTCAACGCCATTTAGGACTGGGAAAAAAATTCTAGCTCGCCTTACAAGAAACACTCTCTGCTTTTTAGAAAAGAGCACTCTTCTACTCTACTGTGTTTCCTATAGGGCCAAAACAGTGAGCTTGCTCAGAACAAAAGAACAGTGCTTCCTACACACATGGACCATATCTAGTTCAACTCTGCTTAGGAAACTGACAAGAACAGTAGCTCCTATTCAGTCCAATACACTGTACATGTTGGGAACAGACGCGAGTGCTATTTGCACTGTGTATGGCATTTGGAGCACAATAGTGTCTCTTCTTACCAGAAAACAACTCTTGCTCATAGGACCAGAAACTGCATGTGATTCAACTCCATTTAGGACTGGGAAACAAGTGCTAGCTCGCCTTACATGAAACACACTCTGCTTTTGAGAAAAGAGCACTCTTCTACTCTACTGTGTTTCCTATGTGTTCCGAAAAGTGAGCTTGCTCAGAACAAAAAAACTGTGCTTCCTACACACACGGCCATATCTAGTTCAAGTCTGCTCAGGAACCTGACAAGAACAGTAGCTCCTCTTCAGTCCAATACACTGTACTTGCTGGGAACAGGCGCCAGTGCTATTTGTCCTGTGTATGGCAATGGCAGCGCAATAGTGACTCTTCTTACCAGAAAAAAACTCTTGCTCGTAGGACCAGAAACTGCATGTGATTCAACTCCATTTAGGACTGGGAAACAAATGCTAGCTCGCCTTACATGAACCACACTCTGCTTTTGAGAAAAGAGCACTCTTCTACTCTACTGTGTTTCCTATGGGGTCCGAACAGTGAGCTTGTTCAGAACGAAAGAACTGTGCTTCCTACACACACGGTCCATATCTAGTTCAACTCTGCTTAGGAAACTGACAAGAACAGTAGCTCCTCTTCAGTCCAATACACTTTACATGCAGGGAACAGACGTGAGTGCTATTTTCACTGTGTATGGCAATTGGAGCACAATAGTGACTTGTCTTACCAGAAAAAAACTCTTGCTCGTAGGACAAAAAACTGCATGTGACTCAACTCCACTTAGGACTGGGAAATAAACGCTAGCTCGCCTACAAGAAACAAACTCTGCTTTAGAGAAAAGAGCACTCTTCTACTCTACTGTGTTTCCTATGGGGTCCAAACAGTGAGCTTGCTCAGAACAAAAGAACTGTGCTTCCTACACACACGGACCATATGTAGTTCAACTCTGCTTAGGAAACTGACAAGAACAGTAGCTCCTCTTCAGTCCGATACACTGTACTTGCTGGGAACAGACGCGAGTGCTATTTGCACTGTGTATGGCAATGACAGCGCAATAGTGACTTTCCTTACCAGAAAACAACTCTTGCTCGTAGGAACACAAACTGCATGTGATTCAACGCCATTTAGGACTGGGAAACAAATGCTAGCTCGCATTACAAGAAACACTCTCTGCTTTTTAGAAAAGAGCACTCTTCTACTCTACTGTGTTTCCTATGGGGTCCAAACAGTGAGCTTGCTCAGAACAAAAGAACTGTGCTTCGTACACACATGGACCATATCTAGTTCAACTCTGCTTAGGAAACTGACAAGAACAGTAGCTCCTATTCAGTCCAATACACTGTACATGCTGGGAACAGACGCGAGTGCTATTTGCACTGTGTATGGCATTTGGAGCACAATAGTGACTCTTCTTACCAGAAAACAACTCTTGCTCATAGGACCAAAAACTGCATGTGACTCAAATCCATTTAGGACTGGGAAACAAACGTGAGCTCGCCTTACAAGAAACACACTCTGCTTTTGAGAAAAGAGCACTCTTCTACTCTACTGTGTTTCCTGTAGGGCCAGAACAGTGAGCTTGCTCAGAACAAAAGAACTGTGCTTCCTACACACGGGCCATATCTAGTTCCACTCTGCTTAGGAAACTGACAAGAACAGTAGCTCCTCTTCAGTCCGATACACTGTACTTGCTGGGAACAGATGCGAGAGCTATTTGCACTATGTATGGCAAGGGGAGCGCAATAGTGACTTTCCTTACCAGAAAACAACTCTTGCTCTTAGGACCAGAAACTGCATGTGATTCAACTCCATTTAGGACTGGGAAACAAACGCTACCTCGCCTTACAAGAAACACACTCTGCATTTGAGAAAAGAGCACTCTTCTACTCTACTGTGTTTCCTATGGTGTCCGAACAGTGAGCTTGCTCAGAACAAAAGAACTGTGCTTCCTACACACACGGCCATATCTAGTTCAATTCTGCTTAGGAACCTGACAAGAACAGTAGACCCTCTTCAGTCCAATACACTGTACTTGCTGGGAACAGACGCCAGTGCTATTTGTCTTGTGTATGGCAATGGCAGCAAAATAGTGACTCTTCTTACCATAAAGCAACTCATGCTCTTAGGACTAGAAACTGCATGTGATTCAACACCATTTAGGACTGGGAAACAAACGCTAGCTCGACTTCCAAGAAACACACTCTGCTTTTGAGAAAAGAGCATTCTTCTTCTCTACTGTGTTTCCTATAGAGCCAGAATAGTGAACTTGCTCAGAACATTAGAACTGTGCTTCCTACACACATGGCCATACCTAGATCAATTCTGCTTAGGAACCTGACAAGAACAGTAGATCCTCTTCTGTACAATACACTGTAGTTGCTGGGAACAGACGCCAGTGCTATTTGTCCTGTGTATGGCAATGGCAGCGCAATAGTGACTCTTCTTACCAGAAAACAACTCTTGTTCATAGGACTAGAAACTGCATGTGATTCAACTCCATTTAGGACTGGGAAACAAACGCTAGCTCGCCTTACAAGAAACACACTCTGCTTTAGGGAAAAGTGCACTCTTCTATTCTATTGGGTTTCCTATAGGGCCAGAAAAGTGAGCTTGCTCAGAACAAAAGAACTGTGCTTCCTACACACGGGCCATAACTAGTTCAACTCTGCTTAGGAAACTGACAAGAACAGTAGCTCCTCTTCAGTCCGATACACTGTACTTGCTGGGAACAGACGGGAGGGCTCTTTGCACTGTGTATGGCAATGGGAGCGCAATAGTGACTTTCCTTACCAGAAAACAACTCTTGCTCGTAGTACTAGAAACTGCATGTGATTCAACTCCATTTAGGACTGGGAAACAAATGCTAGCTCGCCTTACAAGAAAAACACTCTGCTTTTGAGAAAAGAGCACTCTTCTACTCTACTGTGTTTCCTATGGGGTCCGAACAGTGAGCTTGCTCAGAACAAAAGAACTGTGCTTTCTACACACACGGGCCATATCTAGTTCAACTCTGCTTAGGAAACAAACAAGAACAGTAGCTCCTCTTCAGTCTGATACACTGTACTTGTGGGGAACAGACGCGAGTGCTATTTGCACTGTGTATGGCATTGGAGCACAATAGTGACTCGTCTTACCAGAAAACAACTCTTGCTCGTAGGACAAAAAACTGCATGTGACTCAATTCCATTTAAGACTGGGAAACAAACGCTAGCTCGACTTACAAGAAACACACTCTGCTTTTGAGAAAAGAGCACTCTTCTACTCTACTGTGTTTCCTATGGGGTCCGAACAGTGAGCTTGCTCAGAAAAAAAGAACTGTGCTTCCTACACACACGGCCATATCTAGTTCAATTCTGCTTAGGAACCTGACAAGAACAGTAGATCCTCTTCAGTCCAATACACTGTACTTGCTGGGAACAGACGCCAGTGCTATTTGTCCTGTGTATGGCAATGGCAGAGCAATAGTGACTCTTCTTACCAGAAAACAACTCTTTCTTGTAGGACCAGAAACTGCATGGGATTCAACTCCATTTAGGACTGGGAAACAAAAGCTGCCTCACCTTACAAGAAACACACTCTGCTTTAGAGAAAAGAGCACTATTCTACTCTACTGTGTTTCCTACAGGGCCAGAACAGTGAGCTTGCTCAGAACAAAAGAACTGTGCTTCCTACACACGGGCCATATCTAGTTCAACTCTGCTTAGGAAACTGACAAGAACAGTAGCACCTCTTCAGTCTGAAACACTGTACTTGCTGGGAACAGACGCGAGTGCTATTTGCAATGTGTATGGCAATGGGAGCGCAATAGTGACTTTCCTTACCAGAAAACAACTCTTACTCGTAAGACCAGAAACTGCCTGAGATTCAACTCCATTTAGGACTGGGAAACAAATGCTAGCTCGCCTTACATGAAACACACTCTGCTTTTGAGAAAAGAGCACTCTTCTACACTACTGTGTTTCCTATGGGTTCCGAACAGTGAGCTTGCTCAGAAAAAAAGAACTGTGCTTCCTACACACACCGACCATATCTAGTTCAACTCTGCTTATGAAAATGACAAGAACAGTAGCTCGTCTTCAGTCCAATACACTGTACTTGCTGGGAAAAGTCGGGAGGGCTATTTGCACTGTTTATGGCAATGGGAGTGCATTATTGACTTTCCTTACCAGAAAACAACTCTTGCTCGTAGGACCAGAAACTGCATGTGATTCCACTCCATTTAGGAATGGGAAAAAACGCTAGCTCGCCTTAAAAGAAACACACTCTGCTTTTGAGAAAAAAGCACTCTTCTACTCTACTGTGTTTCCTATGGGGTCCGAACAGTGAGCTTGTTCAGAACAAAAAAACTGTGCTTCCTACACACACGGCCATATCTAGTTCAAGTCTGCTTAGGAACCTGACAAGAACAGTAGATCCTCTTCAGTCCAATACACTGTACTTGCTGGGAAGAGACGCCAGTGCTATTTGTCCTGTGTATGGCAATGGCAGCACAATAATGACTCTTCTTACCATAAAACAACTCATGCTCTTAGGACTAGAAACTACATGTGATTCAACTCCATTTAGGACTGGGAAACAAACGCTAGGTCGCCTTACAAGAAACACACTCTACTATTGGGATAAAGAGCACTCTTCTACTCTACTGTGTTTCCTGTAGGGCCAGAACAGTGAGCTTGCTCAAAACAAAAGAACTGTGCTTCCTACACACATGGGCCATATCTAGTTCAACTCTGCTTAGGAAACTGACAAGAACAATAGCTCCTCTTCCTTCCAATACACTGTACTTGCAGGGAACAGACGCGAGTGCTATTTGCACTGTGTATGGCAATTGGAGCACAATAGTGACTTGTCTTACCAGAAAACAAATCTTGCTCGTAGGACAAAAAACTGCATGTGACTCAACTCCATTTAGGACTAGGAAACAAACGCTAGCTCGAATTCCAAGAAACACACTCTACTTTTGAGAAAAGAGCACTCTTCTACTCTACTGTGTTTCCTATGTGTTCCGAACAGTGAGCTTGCTTAGAACAAAACAACTGTGCTTCCTACTCACACGGCCATATCTAGTTCGACTCTGCATAGGAAACTGACAAGAACAGTAGCTCCTCTTCAGTCCGATACACTGTACTTGCTGGAAAGAGACGCGAGTGCTATTTGCACTGTGTATGGCAATGGGAGCGCAATAGTGACTTTCCTTACCTGAAAACAACTCTTGCTCGTAGGACCAGAAACTGCATGTGATTCAACTCCATTTAGGATTGGGAAACAAACGCTAGCTCGCCTCACAAGAAACACACTCTGCTTTAGAGAAAAGAGCACTCTTCTGCTCTACTGTGTTTCCTATGGGGTCCGAACAGTGAGCTTGCTCAGAACAAAAGAACTGTGCTTCCTACACACACGGCTATATCTAGTTCAATTCTGCTTAGGAACCTGACAAAAAGAGTAGATCCTCTTCAGTCCAATGCACTGTACTTGCTGGGAACAGACGCATGTGCGATTTGCACTGTGTATGGCAATTGGAGCACAATAGTGGCTTGACTTACCAGAAAACAACTCTTGCTCGTAGGACAAAAAACTGCATGTGACTCAACTCCATTTAGGACTGGAAAAGAAATGCTAGCTCGACTTCCAAGAAACACACTCTGCTTTTGAGAAAAGAGCACTCTTCTACTCTACTGTGTTTCCTATGGGGTCCAAACTGTGAGCTTACTCAGAACAAAAGAACTGTGCTTCCTACATGCAAGGACCATATCTAGTTCAATTCTGCTTAGCAAACTGACAAGAACAGTAGCTCCTATTCAGTCCAATACACTGTACTTGCTGGGAAAAGACGCGAGTGCTATTTGCCTTGTAAAGGGCAATGGGAGCGCAATAGTGACTTTCCTTACCAGAAAACAACTCTTGTTCATAGGACCAGAATCTGCATGTGATTCAACTCCATTTAGGACTAGGAAACAAACGCTAGCTCACCTTACAAAAACACACTCTGCTTTTGAGAAAAGAGCACTCTTCTACTCTACTGTGTTTCCTATGTGTTCTGAAAAGTGAGCTTCCTCTGAACAAAAAAACTGTGCTTCCTACACACGGCCATATCTAGTTCAAGTCTGCTTAGGAACCTGACAAGAACAGTAGATCCTCTTCAGTTCAATACACTGTACTTGCTGGGAACAGACGCCAGTGCTATTTGTCCTGTGTATGGCAATGGCAGTGCAATAGTGACTCTTCTTACCAGAAAACAAATCTTGCTCGTAGGAGAGGAAACTGCATGTGATTCCACTCCATTTAGGACTGGGAAACAAACTCTAGCTCGCTTTACAAGAAACACACTATGCTTTTGAGAAAAGAGCACTCTTCTTCTCTTCTGTGTTTCCTATAGGGCCAGAACAGTGAGCTTGCTCAGAAAAAAGAACTGTACTTCCTACACACACGGGCCATATCTAGTTCAACTCTGCTTAGGAAACTGAGAAGAACAGTAGCTCCTTTTCAGTCCAATACACTGTACTTGCTGGGAACAGACGGGAGGGCTATTTGCACTGTGTATGGCAATGGGAGCGCAATAGTGACTTTCCTTACCAGAAAACAACTCCTGTTCGTAGGACCAGAAACTGCATGTGATTCCACTCCATTTAGGACTGGGAAACAAACGCTAGCTCGCCTTACATGAAACACATTCTGCTTTAGAGAAAAGAGCACTCTTCTACTCTACTGTGTTTCCTATGGGGTCCAAACAGTGAGCTTGCTCAGAACAAAAGAACTGTGCTTCCTACACACGCGGGCCATATCTAGTTCAACTCTGCTTAGGAAACTGACAAGAAGAGTAGCTCCTCTTCAGTCCAATACACTGTACTTGCTGGGAAAAGACGCGAGTGCTATTTGTACTGTGGATGGCAATAGGAGCACAATAGTGACTCTTCTTACCAGAAAGCAACTCTTGCTCGTAGGACAAAAAACTGCAAGTGACTCAACTCCATTTAGGACTGGGAAACAAACGCTAGCTTGCCTTACAAGAAACACACTCTGCTTTAGAGAAAAGAGCACTCTTCTACTCTACTGTGTTTCCTCTGGGGCCAGAACAGTGAGCTTGCTCAGAACAAAAGTACTGTGCCTCCTACACACACGGGCCATATCTAGTTCAACTCTGCTTAGGAAACAAACAAGAACAGTAGCTCCTCTTCAGTCCAATACAGTGTACTTGCGGGGAACAGACGCGAGTGCTATTTGCACTGTGTATGGCAATTGGAGCACAATAGTGACTTGTCTTACGAGAAAACAACTCTTGCTCGTAGGACAAAAAACTGAATGTGACTCAACTCCATTTAGGACTGGGAAACAAACGCTAGCTCACCTTACAAGAAACACACTCTGCTTTTGAAAAAAGAGCACTCTTCTACTCTACTGTGTTTCTGATGTGTTCCGAAAAGTGAGCTTGCTCAGAACAAAAAAACTGTGCTTCCTACACACAGGGCCATATCTAGTTCAAGTCTGCTTAGGAAACTGACAAGAACAGTAGCTCCTATTCAGTCCGATACACTGTACTTGCTGGGAACAGACACGAGTGCAATTTGCACTGTGTATGGCAAGGGGAGCACAATAGTGACTCCTCTTACCAGAAAAAAACTCTTGCTCGTAGGACAAAAAACTGCATGTGACTCAACTCCATTTAGGACTGGGAAACAAACGCTAGCTCGCCTTACAAGAAACACACTCTGCTTTAGAGAAAAGAGCACTCTTCTACTCTACTGTGTTTCCTATGGTGTCCGAACAGTGAGCTTGCTCAGAACAAAAGAACTGTGCTTCCTACACACATGGCCATATCTAGTTCAACTCTGCTTAGGAAACTGACAAGAACACTAGATCCTCTTCAGTCCAATACACTGTACTTTCTGGGAACAGACGCCAGTGCTGTTTGTCCTGTGTATGGCAGTTGCAGCGCAATAGTGACTCTTCTTACCAGAAAACAACTCTTGCTCGTAGGACCAGAAACTACATGTGATTCAACTCCATTTAGGACTGGGAAACAAAAGCTAGCTCACCTTACAAGAAACACACTCTGATTTAGAGAAAAGAGCACTCTTCTACTCTACTGTGTTTCCTATAGGGCCAGAACAGTGAGCTTGCTCAGAACAAAAGAACTGTGCTTCCTACACACGGGCCATATCTAGTTCAACTCTGCTTAGGAAACTGACAAGAATAGTAGCTCCTATTCAGTCCGATACACTGTATTTGCTGGGAACAGACGCGAGTGCTATTTGCAATGTGTATGGCAATGGGAGCGCAATAGTGACTTTCCTTACCGGAAAACATCTCTTGCTCGTAGGACCAGAAACTGCATGTGATTCAACTCCATTTAGGACTGGGAAACAAATGCTAGCTCGCCTTACATGAAACACACTCTGCTTTTGAGAAAAGAGCACTCTTCTACTCTACTGTGTTTCCTATGGGGTCCGAACAGTGAGCTTGCTCAGAACAAAATAACTGTGCTTCCTACACACACGGGCCATATCTCATTCAACTCTGCTTAAAAAACTGACAAGAACAGTAGCTCCTCTTCCGTCCAATACACTGTACTTGCGGGGAATAGACGCTAGTGCTATTTGCACTGTGTATGGCAATTGGAGCACAATAGTGACTTGTCTTACCAGAAAACAACTTTTGCTCATAGGACAAAAAACTGCTTGTGACTCAACTCCATTTAGGACTGGGAAACAAACGCTAGCTCGCCTTACAAGAAACACACTCTGATTTTGAGAAAAGAGCACTCTTCTACTCTACTGTGTTTCCAATGTGTTCCGAAAAGTGAGCTTGCTCAGAACAAAAAAACTGTGCTTCCTACACACACGGGCATATCTAGTTCAAGTCTGCTTAGGAACCTGACAAGAACAGTAGATCCTCTTCAGTCCAATACACTGTACTTGCTGGGAACAGACGCCAGTGCTATTTGTCCTGTGTATGGCAATGGCAGTGCAATAGTGTCTCTTCTTACCAGAAAACAACTCTTGCTCGTAGGACCAGAAACTGCATGTGATTCCACTCCATTTAGGACTGGGAAACAAACCCTAGCTCGCCTTACAAGAAACACACTCTGCTTTTGAGAAAAGAGCACTCTTCTACTCTACTGTGTTTCCTATAGGGCTAGAATAGTGAGCTTGCTCAGAACAAAAGAACTGTGCTTCCTACACACACGGCCATATCTAGTTCAATTCTGCTTAGGAACCTGACAAGAACAGTAGATCCTCTTCAGTCCAATACACTGTAATTGCTGGGAACAGACTCCAGTGCTGTTTGTCCTGTGTATAACAATGGCAGCGCAATAGTGACTCTTCTTACCAGAAAACAACTCTTGCTCGTAGGACCAGAAACTGCATGTGATTCAACTCCATTTAGGACTGGGAAACAAAAGCTAGCTCACCTTACAAGAAACACACTCTGCTTTAGAGAAAAGAGCACTCTTCTACTCTACTGTGTTTCCTATAGGGCCAGAACAGTGAGCTTGCTCAGAACAAAAGAACTGTGCTTCCTACACACGGGCCATATCTAGTTCAACTCTGCTTAGGAAACTGACAAGAACAGTAGCTCCTCTTCAGTCCGATACACTGTACTTGCTGGGAACAGAAGCGAGTGCTATTTGCACTGTGTATGGCAATGGGAGCGCAATAGTGACTTTCCTTACCAGAAAACAATTCTTGCTCGTAAGACCAGAAACTGCATGTGATTCAACTCCATTTAGGACTGGGAAACAAATGCTAGCTCGCCTTACATGAAACACACTCTGCTTTTGAGAAAAGAACACTCTTCTACTCTACTGTGTTTCCTATGGGGCCAGAACAGTGAGCTTGCTCAGAACAAAAGAACTGTGCTTCCTACACACACGGGCCATATCTAGTTCAACTCTGCTTAGGAAACTGACAAGAACAGTAGATCCTCTTCCGTCCAATACACTGTACTTGCGGGGAACAGACGGGAGTGCTATTTGCACTGTGTATGGCAATTGGAGCACAATAGTGACTTGTCTTACCAGAAAACAACTATTGCTCATAGGACAAAAAACTGCATGTGACTCAACTCCATTTAGGACTGGGAAACAAACGCTAGCTCGCCTTACAAGAAACACACTCTGCTTTTGATAAAAGAGCACTCTTCTACTCTACTGTGTTTCCTATGGGGTCCGAACATTGAGCTTGCTCAGAACAAAAGAACTGTGCTTCCTAAACACACGGCTATATCTAGTTCAATTCTGCTTAGGAACCTGACAAAAAGAGTAGATCCTCTTCAGTCCAATGCACTGTACTTGCTGGGAACAGACGCATGTGCGATTTGCACTGTGTATGGCAATTGGAGCACAATAGTGGCTTGACTTACCAGAAAACAACTCTTGCTTGTAGGACAAAAAACTGCATGTGACTCAACTCCATTTAGGACTGGAAAAGAAATGCTAGCTCGACTTCCAAGAAACACACTCTGCTTTTGAGAAAAGAGCACTCTTCTACTCTACTGTGTTTCCTATGGGGTCCAAACTGTGAGCTTACTCAGAACAAAAGAACTGTGCTTCCTACATGCAAGGACCATATCTAGTTCAATACTGCTTAGTAAACTGACAAGAACAGTAGCTCCTATTCAGTCCAATACACTGTACTTGCTGGGAAAAGACGCGAGTGCTATTTGCCTTGTAAAGGGCAATGGGAGCGCAATAGTGACTTTCCTTACCAGAAAACAACTCTTGTTCATAGGACCAGAATCTGCATGTGATTCAACTCCATTTAGGACTAGGAAACAAACGCTAGCTCACCTTACAAAAACACACTCTGCTTTTGAGAAAAGAGCACTCTTCTACTCTACTGTGTTTCCTATGTGTTCCGAAAAGTGAGCTTCCTCTGAACAAAAAAACTGTGCTTCCTACACACGGCCATATCTAGTTCAAGTCTGCTTAGGAACCTGACAAGAACAGTAGATCCTCTTCAGTTCAATACACTGTACTTGCTGGGAACAGACGCCAGTGCTATTTGTCCTGTGTATGGCAATGGCAGCGCAATAGTGACTCTTCTTACCAGAAAACAAATCTTGCTCGTAGGAGAGGAAAATGCATGTGATTCCACTCCATTTAGGACTGGGAAACAAACTCTAGCTCGCTTTACAAGAAACACACTCTGCTTTTGAGAAAAGAGCACTCTTCTACTCTTCTGTGTTTCCTATAGGGCCAAAACAGTGAGCTTGCTCAGAAAAAAGAACTGTACTTCCTACACACACGGGCCATATCTAGTTCAACTCTGCTTAGGAAACTGAGAAGAACAGTAGCTCCTTTTCAGTCCAATACACTGTACTTGCTGGGAACAGACGGGAGGGCTATTTGCACTGTGTATGGCAATGGGAGCGCAATAGTGACTTTCCTTACCAGAAAACAACTCCTGTTCGTAGGACCAGAAACTGCATGTGATTCCACTCCATTTAGGACTGGGAAACAAACGCTAGCTCGCCTTACATGAAACACATTCTGCTTTAGAGAAAAGAGCACTCTTCTACTCTATTGTGTTTCCTATGGGGTCCAAACAGTGAGCTTGCTCAGAACAAAAGAACTGTGCTTCCTACACACGCGGGCCATATCTAGTTCAACTCTGCTTAGGAAACTGACAAGAAGAGTAGCTCCTCTTCAGTCCAATACACTGTACTTGCTGGGAAAAGACGCGAGTGCTATTTGTACTGTGGATGGCAATAGGAGCACAATAGTGACTCTTCTTACCAGAAAGCAACTCTTGCTCGTAGGACAAAAAACTGCAAGTGACTCAACTCCATTTAGGACTGGGAAACAAACGCTAGCTCGCCTTACAAGAAACACACTCTGCTTTAGAGAAAAGAGCACTCTTCTACTCTACTGTGTTTCCTCTGGGGCCAGAACAGTGAGCTTGCTCAGAACAAAAGAACTGTGCTTCCTACACACGCGGGCCATATCTAGTTCAACTCTGCTTAGGAAACTGACAGGAAGAGTAGCTCCTCTTCAGTCCAATACACTGTACTTGCGGGGAACAGACGCGAGTGCTATTTGCACTGTGTATGGCAATTGGAGCACAATAGTGACTTGCCTTACGAGAAAACAACTCTTGCTCGTAGGACAAAAAACTGAATGTGACTCAACTCCATTTAGGACTGGGAAACAAACGCTAGCTCGCCTTACAAGAAACACACTCTGCTTTTGAGAAAAGAGCACTCTTCTACTCTACTGTGTTTCTGATGTGTTCGGAAAAGTGAGCTTGCTCAGAACAAAAAAACTGTGCTTCCTACACACAGGGTCATATCTAGTTCAAGTCTGCTTAGGAAACTGACAAGAACAGTAGCTCCTCTTCAGTCTGATACACTCTACTTGCTGGGAACAGACGCGAGTGCTATTTGCACTGTGTATGGCAATTGGAGCACAATAGTGACTCGTCTTACCAGAAAAAAACTCTTGCTCGTAGGACAAAAAACTGCATGTGACTCAACTCCATTTAGGACTTGGAAACAAACGCTAGCTCGCCTTACAAGAAACACACTCTGCTTTAGAGAAAAGAGCACTCTTCTACTCTACTGTGTTTCCTATGGGGCCAGAGCAGTGAGCTTGCTCAGAACATTAGAACTGTGCTTCCTACACACAGGGGCCATATCTAGTTCAACTCTGCTTAGGAATCTGACAAGAACAGTAGCTCCTCTTCAGTCCAATACACTGTAATTGCTGGGAACAGACGCATGTGCTATTTGCACTGTGTATGGCAATGGGAGCGCAATAGTGACTTTCCTTACCAGAAAACAACTCTTGCTCGTAGGACCAGAAACTGCATGTGATTCCACTCCATTTAGTACTGGGAAACAAATGCTAGCTCGCCTTACAAGAAACACACTCTGCTTTTGAGAAAAGAGCACTCTTCTACTCTACTGTGTTTCCTATAGGGCCAGAACAGTGAGCTTGCTCAGAACAAAAGAACTGTGCTTCCTACACACGGGCCATAACTAGTTCAACTCTGCTTAGGAAACTGAAAAAAACAGTAGCTCCTCTTCAGTCCGATACACTGTACTTGCTGGGAACAGACGCGAGTGCTATTTGCACTGTGTATGGCAATGGGAGCGCAATAGTGACTTTCCTTACCAGAAAACAACTCTTGCTCGTAGGACCAGAAACTGCATGTGATTCAACTCCATTTAGGACTGGGAAAGAAATGCTAGCTCGCCTTACAAGAAACACACTCTGCATTTGAGAAAAGAGCACTCTTCTACTCTACTGTGTTTCCTATGGGGTCCGAACAGTGAGCTTGCTCAGAACAAACGAACTGTGATTTCTACACACATGGGCCATATCTAATTCAACTCTGCTTAGGAAACAAACAAGAACAGTAGCTCTTCTTCAGTCCAATACACTGTATTTGCGGGTAACAGACACGAGTGCTATTTGCACTGTGTATGGCATTGGAGCACAATAGTGACTTGTCTTACCAGAAAATAACTCTTGCTCGTTGGACAAAAAACTGCATGTGACTCAACTCCATTTAGGACTGGGAAACAAACGCTAGTTCGACTTCCAAGAAACACACTGTGCTTTTGAGAAAAGAGCACTCTTCTTCTCTACTGTTTTTCCTATGTGTTCCGAACAATGAGCTTGCTCAGAACAAAAAAACTGTGCTTCCTACACACACGGCCATATCTAGTTCAAGTCTGCTTAGGAAACTGACAAGAACAGTAGCTCCTATTCAGTCCGATACACTGTACTTGCTGGGAACAGACACGATTGCAATTTGCACTGTGTATGGCAAGGGGAGCACAATAGTGACTCCTCTTACCAGAAAAAAACTCTTGCTCGTAGGACAAAAAACTGCAAGTGACTCAACTCCATTTAGGACTGGGAAACAAACGCTAGCTCGCCTTACAAGAAACACACTCTGCTTTAGAGAAAAGAGCACTCTTCTACTCTACTGTGTTTCCTCTGGGGCCAGAACAGTGAGCTTGCTCAGAACAAAAGTACTGTGCCTCCTACACACACTGGCCATATCTAGTTCAACTCTGCTTAGGAAACAAACAAGAACAGTAGCTCCTCTTCAGTCCAATACACTGTACTTGCGGGGAACAGACGCGAGTGCTATTTGCACTGTGTATGGCAATTGGAGCACAATAGTGACTTGTCTTACAAGAAAACAACTCTTGCTCGTAGGACAAAAAACTGCATGTGACTCAACTCCATTTAGGACTGGGAAACAAACGCTAGCTCGCCTTACAAGAAACACACTCTGCTTTTGAGAAAAGAGCACTCTTCTACTCTACTGTGTTTCTGATGTGTTCCGAAAAGTGAGCTTGCTCAGAACAAAAAAACTGTGCTTCCTACACACAAGGCCATATCTAGTTCAAGTCTGCTTAGGAAACTGACAAGAACAGTAGCTCCTCTTCAGTCCGATACACTCTACTTGCTGGGAACAGACGCGAGTGCTATTTGCACTGTGTATGGAAATTGGAGCACAATAGTGACTCGTCTTACCAGAAAAAAACTCTTGCTCGTAGGACAAAAAACTGCATGTGACTCAACTCCATTTAGGACTGGGAAACAAACGCTAGCTCGCCTTACAAGAAACACACTCTGCTTTAGAGAAAAGAGCACTCTTCTACTCTACTGTGTTTCCTATGGGGCCAGAGCAGTGAGCTTGCTCAGAACATTAGAACTGTGCTTCCTACACATAGGGGCCATATCTAGTTCAACTCTGCTTAGGAACCTGACAAGAACAGTAGCTCCTCTTCAGTCCAATACACTGTAATTGCTGGGAACAGACACATGTGCTATTTGCACTGTGTATGGCAATGGGAGCGCAATAGTGACTTTCCTTACCAGAAAACAACTCTTGCTCGTAGGACCAGAAACTGCATGTGATTCCACTCCATTTAGGACTGGGAAACAAATGCTAGCTCGCCTTACAAGAAACACACTCTGCTTTTGAGAAAAGAGCACTCTTCTACTCTACTGTGTTTCCTATAGGGCCAGAACAGTGAGCTTGCTCAGAACAAAAGAACTGTGCTTCCTACACACGGGCCATAACTAGTTCAACTCTGCATAGGAAACTGAAAAAAACAGTAGCTCCTCTTCAGTCCTATACACTGTACTTGCTGGGAACAGACGCGAGTGCTATTTGCACTGTGTATGGCAATGGGAGCGCAATAGTGACTTTCCTTACCAGAAAACAACTCTTGCTCGTAGGACCAGAAACTGCATGTGATTCAACTCCATTTAGGACTGGGAAAGAAATGCTAGCTCGCCTTACAAGAAACACACTCTGCTTTTGAGAAAAGAGCACTCTTCTACTCTACTGTGTTTCCTATGGGGTCCGAACAGTGAGCTTGCTCAGAACAAAGGAACTGTGATTTCTACACACATGGGCCATATCTAATTCAACTCTGCTTAGGAAACAAACAAGAACAGTAGCTCTTCTTCAGTCCAATACACTGTATTTGCGGGGAACAGACGCGAGTGCTATTTGCACTGTGTATGGCATTGGAGCACAATAGTGACTTGTCTTACCAGAAAATAACTCTTGCTCGTTGGACAAAAAACTGCATGTGACTCAACTCCATTTAGGACTGGGAAACAAACGCTAGCTCGACTTCCAAGAAACACACTGTGCTTTTGAGAAAAGAGCACTCTTCTACTCTACTGTTTTTCCTATGTGTTCCGAACAATGAGCTTGCTCAGAACAAAAAAAACTGTGCTTCCTACACACACGGCCATATCTAGTTCAAGTCTGCTCAGGAAACTGACAAGAACAGTAGTTCCTATTCAGTCCGATACACTGTACTTGCTGGGAACAGACACGAGTGCAATTTGCACTGTGTATGGCAAGGGGAGCACAATAGTGACTCCTCTTACCAGAAAAAAACTATTGCTCGTAGGACAAAAAACTGCATGTGACTCAACTCCATTTAGGACTGGGAAACAAACGCTAGCTCGCCTTACAAGAAACACACTCTGCTTTAGAGAAAAGAGCACTCTTCTACTCTACTGTGTTTCCTATGGTGTCCGAACAGTGAGCTTGCTCAGAACAAAAGAACTGTGCTTCCTACACACACGGCCATATCTAGTTCAACTCTGCTTAGGAAACTGACAAGAACACTAGATCCTCTTCGGTCCAATACACTGTACTTTCTGGGAACAGACGCCAGTGCTGTTTGTCCTGTGTATGGCAGTTGCAGCGCAATAGTGACTCTTCTTACCAGAAAACAACTCTTGCTCGTAGGACCAGAAACTACATGTGATTCAACTCCATTTAGGACTGGGAAACAAAAGCTAGCTCACCTTACAAGAAACACACTCTGATTTAGAGAAAAGAGCACTCTTCTACTCTACTGTGTTTCCTATAGGGCCAGAACAGTGAGCTTGCTCAGAACAAAAGAACTGTGCTTCCTACACACGGGCCATATCTAGTTCAACTCTGCTTAGGAAACTGACAAGAATAGTAGCTCCTATTCAGTCCGATACACTGTATTTGCTGGGAACAGACGCGAGTGCTATTTGCACTGTGTATGGCAATGGGAGCGCAATAGTGACTTTCCTTACCAGAAAGCAACTCTTGCTCGTAGGACAAAAAACTGCAAGTGACTCAACTCCATTTAGGACTGGGAAACAAACGCTAGCTCGCCTTACAAGAAACACACTCTGCTTTAGAGAAAAGAGCACTCTTCTACTCTACTGTTTTTCCTCTGGGGCCAGAACAGTGAGCTTGCTCAGAAAAAAAGTAGTGTGCCTCCTACACACACGGGCCATATCTAGTTCAACTCTGCTTAGGAAACAAACAAGAACAGTAGCTCCTCTTCAGTCCAATACACTGTACTTGCGGGGAACAGACGCGAGTGCTATTTGCACTGGGTATGGCAATTGGAGCACAATAGTGACTTGTCTTACGAGAAAACTACTCTTGCTCGTAGGGCAAAAAACTGCATGTGACTCAACTCCATTTAGGACTGGGAAACAAACGCTAGCTCGCCTTACAAGAAACACACTCTGCTTTTGAGAAAAGAGCACTCTTCTACTCTACTGTGTTTCCTATGGGGCGAGAGCAGTGAGCTTGCTCAGAACATTAGAACTGTGCTTCCTACACACAGGGGCCATATCTAGTTCAACTCTGCTTAGGAACCTGACAAGAACAGTAGCTCCTCTTCAGTCCAATACACTGTAATTGCTGGGAACAGACGCATGTGCTATTTGCTCTGTGTATGGCAATGGGAGCGCAATAGTGACTTTCCTTACCAGAAAACAACTCTTGCTCGTAGGACCAGAAACTGCATGTGATTCCACTCCATTTAGGACTGGGAAACAAGTGCTAGCTCGCCTTACAAGAAACACACTCTGCTTTTGAGAAAAGAGCACTCTTCTACTCTACTGTGTTTCCTATGGGGTCCGAACAGTGAGCTTGCTCAGAACAAACGA